>NW_027040314.1:0-246547 GCF_034236695.1 Oncorhynchus nerka | reverse complement strand
CCAGAGCGCCAAGAACCTTGGCGTGATCCTGACAACACCCTGTCGTTCTCAACTAACATCAAGGTGGTGGCCCGTTCCTGTAGGTTCATGCTCTACAACATCCGCAGAGTACGACCCTGCCTCACACAGGAAGCGGCGCAGGTCCTAATCCAGGCACTTGTCATCTCCCGTCTGGATTACTGCAACTCGCTGTTGGCTGGGCTCCCTGCCTGTGCCATTAAACCCCTACAACTCATCCAGAACGCCGCAGCCCGTCTGGTGTTCAACCTTCCCAAGTTCTCTCACGTCACCCCGCTCCTCCGCTCCCTCCACTGGCTTCCAGTTGAAGCTCGCATCCGCTACAAGACCATGGTGCTTGCCTACGGAGCTGTGAGGGGAACGGCACCTCAGTACCTCCAGGCTCTGATCAGGCCCTACACCCAAACAAGGGCACTGCGTTCATCCACCTCTGGCCTGCTCGCCTCCCTACCACTGAGGAAGTACAGTTCCCGCTCAGCCCAGTCAAAACTGTTCGCTGCTCTGGCCCCCCAATGGTGGAACAAACTCCCTCACGACGCCAGGACAGCGGAGTCAATCACCACCTTCCGGAGACACCTGAAACCCCACCTCTTTAAGGAATACCTAGGATAGGATAAAGTAATCCCTCTCACCCCCCCTCCCCCTGAAAAGATTTAGATGCACTACTGTTCCACTGGAGGTCATAAGGTGAATGCACCAATTTGTAAGTCGCTCTGGATAAGAGCGTCTGCTAAATGACTTAAATGTTAAATGTTAAATGTAGGAGGCTCGGCCTAGGAGGAAGTGTTAAATATCAGTGCTTGTGTGAAATGTCGTTGTCTAATGCAGTTGTAATGATCACCTGGGAAGAATTAAATTTGTTTAAGCTTTCATAGTATCCATTGAGGTTTTACTCTGAGAATTAGAACCTAACAAAAGGACTTTGAGAGGCAAGTCAAGGACCATATCCCCTCCAGCTTCAAGTTCCTTGGTGTGCAAATCGACACAATGGTGAAGAAGGCACATATGCGCCTCTTCAATCTCAGGCAGCTGAAGAAAGTCGGCATGGCCCCTTAGACCCACACAAACTTCTACATATGTACAGTGGTTCCTCCTTTAAAAGTTGCGAGCTTATACTGCGGGACTTAGAGGTACCCAGCGTCACGGATTCATTGCTCCAGACCACCACAAGGGGGAGTTAGAGCAATCATATCGAGTGGTTCCAAAGACGGATTAGACGCAGAGCCACCCCTCCCTGGTGGCTTTCTTCAGCAAAGATGGCTGTCAAAACATTATGGGGAGGCAAATGTAAGTAGTTATAACGTCATAACGAGTCAGCCAAAAAAATGACAATTGAGAGGAATATGTTAGTTACTGCAGAGACAAACAATTGTGCATTTTTTTGTCATAAAGTTAATTTACAAAAGTTTTTCTGTCATATCCAATACCAGGTGTATCAAACTCCATTCTGTGAATGATGCTATGTCTGCATGTATGTATTACAATTATACACTTCAACAGTGTTTACCACTCCTACTCCTGGGACATCAATGTGATTACACATTGTAACTATGCAATAGACTAGAAACATCATTTTGTAATTCATACATACAGAATAAAAAGACAGTACATTCACGCCCACAAGCATGCTGAATGACACGTGGAAGAGAGCGAGGAACCAGATGGGAGTAACTATCTAGGCTGTTTGCTCTGAGACCGGCATAATAATGTAATGAAACAAGCAGGGAGCAGGTTTCGAACCCTCTAACATTCTAGCCCTAAATCCAGCACACTATCGACTGTGACCAAATGTATTAATTGGGGTTGGGGCCGTAAAAATACTTTTATCTATTGGAATCTTTAACATGTGGAAAGGGTAAAGGTGTTAGGTGTGACACGCCCCCCCCCCCCCCATTTGTGTCTATCTTTCCACATCTACCTAAACATGTATCTACCTAGACACGGTTAATGTTTTGAAAAATAAATAAATATACATTTTGAATTCAGTCTGTATCACAGGCTGGTGCTGGGGTAGGCTGGTGATGAAAATATAGCTAGGTTGTTATGCAAGTGTTGCACACCAACAGATGGAGAAAACCTACACCAGTCGAGCAATTCATTTCAACAATAATCTTCATTTTAATTTGACTTTACAAACAACAAGAGGGCTTAATTGGAGTCTATTTCTTTGGGGCCTTGACCTATATAAAATAACTTAACCTTCTGAGGTAGGCTACGAGGCTTTATTAGGCCTACTTATAATTGCAACTGGTTAAAAATGTAGCATCCTACATAAAACAATAATTTAAAGAAAAAAAGTCCTGCACGTTTGATCTAATAATTAAAAACGCACATTTCTAAATCCCAAACTATACAAGTAATTTGAAAGAGAGATACAAATTATGTGTGACACAATAAAGAATGTAAACAAGACGCTGTGTTTTTATTTACATTAGTGATGGACAACTGGAGGCATTTTGAAAACAGGTTTTCAAACACTTGTTTTTCACAACTGTAGCAGGTGAAGCCCATCATGCAAATGTTTCCTATTAGCAGGACAATAGACTTTTTATAACCCGGCTACTGTTGTGAAAATCTCCCAACTTGCAATGTATTCAATGCTTAAGTCCTCTAAAGTGTTACATTTCTAACTCAGAACAGCAGTACAGTACTTATTCAGCAACATCTTTGTTCTTTTGTTAATAAAATAATTAGAAAAAAAGACATTCAAATGTGGATGTTTATATAAACTACAAACAATAAACAACAAACTACGACCACAGGTAAAACCTTGCTGAGATGATCAATGTATTTGTTGCATTGTTACATCTTCAATCTTCTAGCTCCAAAACCTCTTGATGGCCTTGACCAGTTCATCTGTGCTTGTCGGCTTGGCAGAGTTACGGATGAATGTTTTCAGTTGATGCCAAACAAGTTCGATTGGGTTTAAATCAGGAGAAATACATGTAGAGATGGAAATAATATTTTTTAGATATACTGTAGGCCTACCGAAGGTGTTGTAGGTCTTTTATTTATTTATTTTTATTGAACCTTTATTTTACTACATAAAGGTCTACTTACTCTGCTGGCGTCTTTACCCAGTTTATGCCCTTATTTGCAATGCAAACCCAGGCGGCAGTGTGTTGTGGGTCATTGCATCTGGAGAAGAAAAAAATACTTTTAGCTTAATTATCAGCCAAAATTAGGTACAATAATAGAACTATACACGTAAATAGACCTAAACGTAACAAAATATTGCTATAATCCTACCTTGAAAGAAACGATGTGTACCCAGAAACACCTCTCTGACATAGGGTCCAGCATATCTCAATGATTTCTTCCTCAAAGAAATCTCGAGCCTTGATACCTGAAAAAGGAGGCAAGAGTGAATTATTGTGGAACACATAGCAGTCTGTGAGGTGTAGGCTACAATATTTGATGTACCGTTTGCTTTGTAAATAGTCAAACTTACCATCAAAAATCAAATATGGGCCTGTTCCCTGGCAAAAAATTGCCCCCCACACATGGAGTTTGAGTAGATGCTTGGGACTCGGCTTGCTTGATCGTCTTTCTTTTTTTTGAGCAAATTGCTCAAGGGCCACGGTTGATTAGTCTGTGAATATGATGTTATTGAATGTCTCGCCAGCTTTGATCCATGCCTAGGCCTGCATGACGCAAAGTTTTTTGTTTGTCAGATGAATCATTGGGTCGAAACTACAGAACAGTACAAAACAAACGAACACACTTTAACACAAAGGTTAATGTTCTGATCATTACATTTAAAAAAAAATAATAATAATATATATATATATTTAAAACATTTCTTACCAAGCCTTTCCGTAAGTCCACCCAAGTTTATTCAACTGTCTTCTTACTGTAATTAGAGCGATGTTGATTTCGTGCCGTGATGCCAGCAGATTACAGATTGCCTTTGCTGATCGCTCGTCATCTTCATTCATCAGTGAGTCGATGGCTTGAATAGTCTTGCTGGAAATTAAATACAATGTGAAAATGTGCAGCATACAGTAAAGACCAGCAGTCAATTTATTTAAGCATTATTTTTAGCATTATTAGGCATACATTAAAGTATCGTAGCCTACTGTACCTGTTAATTTTCCTGGACTTTCAAGTTCGGTGTAAAACAGACATCTGATGATAGTTTTTGCAATTAGCACTGTCCGTGACCAAAATCCCCAAGTCTACCAGTATTTATGAAATGCATCCAGTAGATTTTCCATTCCTCCTGAAAGCCCTAATCTGCTCATTTAAATTAATAGAGATCCTGGTCATGGTGCTACAGTACAATCAAAGTGAGGACAATTGGCAATCTGCTGTAAACTTATAGCCTATTGTAACCTGAAAGTCATGCCTTTTCTCACCCTGCCCAAAACTCCACCCTTAACACAGTAACCATTCAAAAACTAGCTGTTAACTTCTTCGAGATAGCTCTTTTAATTTTTGGATAAAAAACATTCCCGTTTTAAACAAGATATTTTGTCACGAAAAGATGCTCGACTATGCATGTAATTGACAGCTTTGGAAAGAAAAAACTCTGACGTTTCCAAAACTGCAAAGATATTATCTGTGAGTGCCCCAGAACTAATGCTACAGGCGAAACCAAGATGAAGTTTCATACAGGAAATGCCCCAGATTCTGAAGGCGCTGTGTTCCAATGTCTCCTTATATGGCTGTGAATGCGCCAGGAATGAGCCTGCCCTTTCTGTCGTTTCCCCAAGGTGTCTGCAGCATTGTGACATATTTGTAGGCATATCATTGGAAGATTGACCATAAGAGACTACATTTACCAGGTGTCCGCCCGGTGTCCTGTGTCGAAATTATTGCGTAATCTCTTGGTCCATGCACGTTCCATTTCTTCAGAGGAGAAAGTCAACTGCCACGAAGGATTTATCATCGATAGATATGTGAAAAACACCTTGAGGATTGATTCTAAACATCGTTTGCCATGTTTCTGTCGATATTATGGAGTTAATTTGGAAAAAAGTTTGCGTTTTAATGACTTAATTTTCGTTTTTTTTCTTACCCAAACATGATGAAGAAAACGGAGCGATTTGTCAACACAAATAATCTTTTTGTAAAAACTGAACATTTGCTATCTAACTGAGAGTCTCCTCATTGAAAACATCTGAAGTTCTTCAAAGGTAAATGATTTGATTTGAATGCTTTTCTGTTTTTTGTGAAAATGTTGCATGCTGAATGCCAGGCATAATCCTATGCTAGGCTATCAATACTGTTACACAAATGCTTGTTTAGTTATGGTTCAAAAGCATATTTTGAAAATCTGAGATGACAGTGTTGTTAACAAAAGGCTAAGCTTGAGAGCAAATAGATTTATTTCATTTCATTTGCGATTTTCATGAATAGTTTAACGTTGCGTTATGCTAATGAGCTTGCGGATAGATTTACACAATCCTGGATACAGGTTTTTTTCGTAGCTAAACGTGACGCAGAAAACAGAGCGATTTGTCCTAAACAAATAATCTTTCAGGAAAAACTGAACATTTGCTATCTAACTGAGAGTCTCCTCATTGAAAACATCCGAAGTTCTTCAAAGGTAAATTATTTTTATTTGAATGCTTTTCTGTTTTTTGTGAAAATGTTGCCTGCTGAATGCTAACTCTAAATGCTACGCTAAATGCTACGCTAGATATCAATACTGTTACACAAATGCTTGTTTTGCTATGGTTGAGAAGCATATTTTGAAAATGTGAGATGACAGTGTTGTTAACAAAAGGCTAAGCTTGAGAGCTAGCATATTGATTTCATTTAATTTGCGATTTTACATTGACATTTAAGTCATTTAGCAGACGCTCTTATCCAGAGCGACTTACAAATTGGTGCGTTCACCTTAAGACATCCAGTGGAACAGCCACTTTACAATAGTGCATCTAAATCTTTTAAGGGGGGTGAGAAGGATTACTTTATCCTATCCTAGGTATTCCTGAAAGAGGTGGGGTTTCAGGTGTCTCCGGAAGGTGGTGATTGACTCCGCTGTCCTGGCGTCGTGAGGGAGTTTGTTCCACCATTGGGGGGCCAGAGCAGCGAACAGTTTTGACTGGGCTGCGCGGGAACTGTACTTCCTCAGTGGTAGGGAGGCGAGCAGGCCAGAGGTGGATGAACGCAGTGCCCTTGTTTGGGTGTAGGGCCTGATCAGAGCCTGGAGGTACTGAGGTGCCGTTCCCCTCACAGCTCCGTAGGCAAGCACCATGGTCTTGTAGCGGATGCGAGCTTCAACTGGAAGCCAGTGGAGAGAGCGGAGGAGCGGGGTGACGTGAGAGAACTTGGGAAGGTTGAACACCAGACGGGCTGCGGCGTTCTGGATGAGTTGTAGGGGTTTAATGGCACAGGCAGGGAGCCCAGCCAACAGCGAGTTGCAGTAATCCAGACGGGAGATGACAAGTGCCTGGATTAGGACCTGCGCTGCTTCCTGTGTGAGGCAGGGTCGTACTCTGCGGATGTTGTAGAGCATGAACCTACAAGAACGGGCCACCGCCTTGATGTTAGTTGAGAACGACAGGGTGTTGTCCAGGATCACGCCAAGGTTCTTAGCGCTCTGGGAGGAGGACACAATGGAGTTGTCAACCGTGATGGCGAGATCATGGAACGGGCAGTCCTTCCCGGGAGGAAGAGCAGCTCCGTCTTGCCGAGGTTCAGCTTGAGGTGGTGATCCGTCATCCACACTGATATGTCTGCCAGACATGCAGAGATGCGATTCGCCACCTGGTCATCAGAAGGGGGAAAGGAGAAGATTAGTTGTGTGTCGTCTGCATAGCAATGATAGGAGAGACCATGTGAGGTTATGACAGAGCCAAGTGACTTGGTGTATAGCGAGAATAGGAGAGGGCCTAGAACAGAGCCCTGGGGACACCAGTGGTGAGAGCACGTGGTGAGGAGACAGATTCTCGCCACGCCACCTGGTAGGAGCGACCTGTCAGGTAGGACGCAATCCAAGCGTGGGCCGCGCCGGAGATGCCCAACTCGGAGAGGGTGGAGAGGAGGATCTGATGGTTCACAGTCGAAGGCAGCCGATAGGTCTAGAAGGATGAGAGCAGAGGAGAGAGAGTTAGCTTTAGCAGTGCGGAGGGCCTCCGTGATACAGAGAAGAGCAGTCTCAGTTGAATGACTAGTCTTGAAACCTGACTGATTTGGATCAAGAAGGTCATTCTGAGAGAGATAGCGGGAGAGCTGGCCAAGGACGGCACGTTCAAGAGTTTTGGAGAGAAAAGAAAGAAGGGATACTGGTCTGTAGTTGTTGACATCGGAGGGATCGAGTGTAGGTTTTTTCAGAAGGGGTGCAACTCTCGCTCTCTTGAAGACAGAAGGGACGTAGCCAGCGGTCAGGGATGAGTTGATGAGCGAGGTGAGGTAAGGGAGAAGGTCTCCGGAAATGGTCTGGAGAAGAGAGGAGGGAATAGGGTCAAGCGGGCAGGTTGTTGGGCGGCCGGCCGTCACAAGACGCGAGATTTCATCTGGAGAGAGAGGGAGAAAGAGGTCAGAGCACAGGGTAGGGCAGTGTGAGCAGAACCAGCGGTGTCGTTTGACTTAGCAAACGAGGATCGGATGTCGTCGACCTTCTTTTCAAAATGGTTGACGAAGTCATCTGCAGAGAGGGAGGAGGGGGGAGGAGGGATTCAGGAGGGAGGAGAAGGTGGCAAAGAGCTTCCTAGGGTTAGAGGCAGATGCTTGGACTTTAGAGTGGTAGAAAGTGGCTTTAGCAGCAGAGACAGAAGAGGAAAATGTAGAGAGGAGGGAGTGAAAGGATGCCAGGTCCGCAGGGAGGCGAGTTTTCCTCCATTTCCGCTCGGCTGCCCGGAGCCCTGTTCTGTGAGCTCGCAATGAGTCGTCGAGCCACGGAGCAGGAGGGGAGGACCGAGCCGGCCTGGAGGATAGGGGACATAGAGAATCAAGGGATGCAGAAAGGGAGGAGAGGAGGGTTGAGGAGGCAGAATCAGGAGATAGGTTGGAGAAGGTTTGAGCAGAGGGAAGAGATGATAGGATGGAAGAGGAGAGAGTAGCGGGGGAGAGAGCGCGAAGATTGGGACGGCGCGATACCATCCGAGTAGGGGCAGTGTGGGAAGTGTTGGATGAGAGCAAGAGGGAAAAGGATACAAGGTAGTGGTCGGAGACTTGGAGGGGAGTTGCAGTGAGGTTAGTGGAAGAACAGCATCTAGTAAAGATGAGGTCGAGCGTATTGCCTGCCTTGTGAGTAGAGGGGGAAGGTGAGAGGGTGAGGTCAAAAGAGGAGAGGAGTGGAAAGAAGGAGGCAGAGAGGAATGAGTCAAAGGTAGACGTGGGGAGGTTAAAGTCGCCCAGAACTATAGAAGAATGAATAGTTAACGTTGCGTTATGGTAATAGTCTTGAGGCTGTAGTCACGATCCCGGATCCGGGATGGCTCGACGCAAGAAGTTAATAAAGTAAAAATCACATTGCAACCAAAGAGAACAGATAAAATGGACATTGCATAACCACTAGCTTCTTTCTATGGTTTTACCCGTTCCAGGGTTAGGACTGTAACCACCAGCTTCTTTCTATGGTGCTACCAGTTCCAGGGTTAGGACTGTAACCACCAGCTTCTTTCTATGGTGCTACCAGTCCAGGGTTAGGACTGTAACCACCAGCTTCTTTCTATGGTGCTACCCGTTCCAGGGTTAGGACTGCAACCACCAGCTTCTTTCTATGGTGCTACCCGTTCCAGGGTTAGGACTGTAACCACCAGCTTCTTTCTATGGTGCTACACATTCCAGGGTTAGGACTGTAACCACCAGCTTCTTTCTATGGTGCTACCAGTTCCAGGGTTAGGACTGTAACCACCAGCTTCTTTCTATGGTGCTACCCGTTTCAGGGTTAGGACTGCAACCACCAGAGGACTTGAAAATGATCCGGAGCTGAGAGGATCACCAAAACTAAAGGTATTTCGGTTTCAGAGCATTTTATATATAAAAAGAGATGGTATATAGCCTATCAATGTGTAGGCATACTGTATAATAAAAACGATAATTGTGTACTAAAAACATAAATGTGTTTTTGCAGCGCTTACAACCATGCCGACACCCATCCGTGGAGATCAGTGGACAAAGGGCTGGACAACGGGCCGCACCGAACAAACACATGGTTGCCAAGAAAGCGGTTAGTTAAGCTAGATTCTTAAAATGTGTACGCAGCATTGGTGTGTTGGAGTCACTTTTAATTCTTTATTGATCTACCGTTTCTATCATAGGCCACTGTAATCAATGGGGGCTCAGGGAGGTACCATTCTGGTCATCTGATGAAGGTGCTCATGGGTGAGATTCAAACTTTGAAGACCGAGATCGAATCATTGAAGGCAGACCATCAGAAAGAAAAACATTCTCTGAGGGCAGAGATATGGGCGACAGCTGATGCATTGGTCCAGAGCCAGGCGGTATTGGCGGAGAGTCACTCCTCATCAGCGGAGAGTCAGGCGGCATTGGTGGAGAGTCACTCCTCATCAGCGGAGAGTCAGGCGGCATTGGTGGAGAGTCAGGTGGAGAATGACGCGTTGAAATGACAGCTTATATCTTCAAAATGCTTTAAATGCTTTATTATCCATATGTAAAAGCATATACTGTACAGTACTGTATTTCTTCATCAGCATCTTTATGCTTTCATTAATAAAATAATGATAAAAATACTCTTTCAAAATGATGTTTATTTAGTTATGGATCCATAATGAATTACTTGCTCAAATATGCAATGATATTGTGTGTTGACTGAATATAAGCAAGTGATGTCTGCTTTTTTTACTTTTTCTTGCTCACTCAAGGTCAAATGAAAACGAAATCTCCAAAATATCGTAACTTTTTTATACAAAGTGATGATTATTAATTAATTTAGAATTATATAAAAGCCCCTTAGGATCTGTGAGAATATGTACCGGAAAATGCCACTTAGATATTAATTTAGAGTTGTCCAATCCTCAAATGTAATTATCGGCGGGGAGTAACGACATTGAAAAAAATATTTTTCGATATACTGTAGGCTTACCATAGGTGAAATGAGTCTCACTACTGTTGAGAAATGTCGAATGAAGGCAAACAATTAGGAATCCTCCAATTATGTTGCCTACTCACGACCGTCACGTTGTACTGGCTTTATTTACAAATGAGTGAGAATGTCTCACCCCATGATCAAGAATTGCCTTGTTCTCGCTCACTCTAGATTAAATGAAAACAAACCACTCCTCCTTAGATATTCTCAGATATTCTCACAGATCCTAACGGAAAATGCCCCTTAGATATTAATATAGAGACCTCCAATCCTCTAAATGTAATTATTGGCAGAGAGTCAGGTCATTGAAAAAAATATACTCACTAGTGTTGAGTAATATCTAATGTCTAATTCTGTAGCAGACATCACAACTATGTTGTGAAGACATCACAACTATGAAATAACACATATGGAATCAGTTAAGAACAAATACAGCCTACTCCTTCCTCCCTGTCAGGGTTCTCCGCACAACACAGGGATTCTTTAGCTAAATAACCCAGTACTGTACTGCCTACCGTCACATTGAACAGCGCCATATATTCCGTTCCACTCTAACAGAAACCCAGAGGGTTTTTCGTTTTTCATGGAATAGAAACACCATAATATTAATCAAATTAATTAAGCAAGTACCAGTCAAAATACTAATTTCAGGATTTTTCTTTATTTTACTATTTTCTACATTGTAGAATAATAGTGAAGACATCACAACTATGAAATAACATCCCGATGCCCTGCATTCTGTAGTACAGACAAGGCCTGCTCTACCTTATGTAAGGAATTAGGCACTTTCCCATGTTTACTACATTATTTATTGTAGACTGCACAGTAGCCTAATTAACAAATAAACACATTTGGTTAATAAAATAATTATAAAAATTACTCTTAAAATGCAGATGTTGATTTAGTTATGGATCCATAACAAATTACTATGGGAATAAATATAACTCATTTACAGAAATATTGGAACAAAGTTGTCTTGTGAAGGCAGAC
Source organism: Oncorhynchus nerka (assembly GCF_034236695.1). Classification (NCBI taxonomy): domain Eukaryota; kingdom Metazoa; phylum Chordata; class Actinopteri; order Salmoniformes; family Salmonidae; genus Oncorhynchus; species Oncorhynchus nerka. The sequence goes on along the minus strand of NW_027040314.1, from coordinate 235,536 downwards.
CATTTGGAATCCTCCGATCATTTAGCCTACTCCCGATGTCACGTTATACAGCGCCATAGAAACCCTGAGGGTTTCGTTTTTAATTTTCTCTGAATAGAAACACCATAATATTAATCCAATTAATTAAGATACATTTCTTGAAATCAATCTCATATACCCTGTTATTACGAAAAAAGGTTTTAAATTCTCTGGTAATGCCAATACGGAATACTATCAAATGCTTCTCAAAGATGCCCTCTGATGGTCAAACTAGCAATAACTTGCAGTAACAGACAAAGTGGCTGAGAATTAAATGATGTGCCACAGAATGCTGAGGCAGCACACAAGGTGTGCCACACTATGACGCAACTTTTAAAGGAGGAACCACTGTACCATTGAGAGCATTCTGTCAGGCTGTATCACCTCCTGGTATGACAACTGAACTGTCCTCAACCGCATAGCTCTTCAGAGGGTCGGGGGCATGCTGCCTGCCCTCCAGGACATCTACAGCACTCAGTGTTGAAGGAAGGCCAAGAAGATCATTAACCTCTTGAGTGTAGGGGGCAGTATGTTGATGTTTGGATGAAAAACGTACCCAAATGAAACTGCCTATTTCTCAGGCCCAGAATCTAGAATATGCAACACTCTAAAGTTTCCAAAACTGTCAAAATATTGTCTGCGAGTATAACAGAACTGATATTGCAGGCGAAAACCTGAGGAAAATCCAACCCGGAAGTGGCTTCTATGTTGAAAGCTCCATGTTCCATAGCCTGCCTTCGCTCCATTTAAAGGGATATCAACCAGATTCCTTTTCCTATGGCTTCCCCATGGTGTGAACAGTCTTTAGACATAGTTTCAGGCTTATATTTTGAAAGATCACATCGCGTCATTGTATGGCTGGGTGCCAGCATCATTTTGTATGCGCAACAGCTTGGAGCAGACATTTTCTCTCTCTCTCCTATTGAAGAAGCTACATTTCCGGTTGATATATTATCGATTATATATTGTAAAAACAACCTGAGCATTGATTATAAAAAACGTTTGAAGTGTTTCTGCGAACATTAAGGATACTTTTTGGAATTTTCGTCTGCGATGTCGTGACCGCTCGAGCCTGTGGATTTCTGAACATAACGAGCCAACCAAATGGAGGTATTTTGGATATAAAAATAATCTTTATGGAACAAAAGGAACATTTATTGTGTAACTGGGAGTCTCGTGAGTGCAAACATCTGAAGATTATCAAAGGTAAGCAATTTAATTTATTGCTTTTCTGACTTTCGTGACCAATCTACTTGGCTGCTAGCTGTTTGTAATATTTTGTCTACTGAGAGAGATGTCCTTACATAAACGCTTGGTATGCTTTCGCCAAAAAGCTTTATTGAAATCTGACACGCCAGGTGGATTAACAACAAGCTAAGATGTGTTTTGTTATATTGCACTTGTGATTTCATGAAAATTAAATATTTTTAGTAATTTAATTTGAATGTGGCACTCTGCAATTCAGAGGTGGTTGACGAAAATGATCCCGCTAACGGGATGGGTGCATCAAGAAGTTAAGGACCTCAGCCACCCGGGCCACAGACTGTTTACTCTGCTACTGTGTGGCCTCTTGATCATGGCTCTGATGCATCTGTACTGTCACCAGGCCACCAGACTGTTGAACAGCCATCACAAGCCGTCTATCGGGCCTGGCACTTTGTCCTGCACCTTAGAGGCTTTTTTGTACACATACTCCCACACTCACTCACTCACACAAAACACACACACACCTCATACCCATGTAGACTCCTGTATTCACCTATACACTCACACACATGCATATGCCAATATTCACAAACAAAAGCACATACACGCACATTCACAGCCAACGCTGCTGTCCCATGTATATAGAGACAAACATTGGACACTTCCCATTTATTTCATACTGTTTTTCAGTGTGTATTCATATATTGTATTCTTCACATACAGTGGGGTAAAAAAGTATTTAGTCAGCCACCAATTGTGCAAGTTCTCCCACTTAAAAAGATGAGAGACCTGTAACTTATAGCTACACTTCAACTATGACAGACAAAATGAGAAAAAAAATGCAGAAAATCACATTGTAGGATTTTTTATGAATTTATTTGCAAATTATGGTGGAGAATAAGTATTTGGTCACCTACAAACAAGCAAGATTTCTGGCTCTCACAGACCTCTAAATTCTTCTGTCCTCCACTCGTTACCTGTATTAATGGCACCTGTTTGAACTTGTTATCAGTATAAAAGACACCTGTCCACAACCTCAAACAGTCACACTCCAAACTCCACTATGGCCAAGACCAAAGAGCTGTCAAAGGACACCAGAAACAAAATTGTAGGCCTGCACCAGGCTGGGAAGACTGAATCTGCAATAGGTAAGCAGCTTGGTTTGAAGAAATCAACTCTGGGAGCAATTATTAGGAAATGGAAGACATACAAGACCACTGATATTCTCCCCCGATCTGGGGCTCCATGGGGTCAAAATGATCACAAGAACAGTGAGTAAAAATCCCAGAACCACACGTGGGGACCTAGTGAATGACTTGTAGAGAGCTGGGACCAAAGTACCAAAGCCTACCATCAGTAACACACTACGCCGCCTGGGACTCAAATCCTGCAGTGTCAGACGTGTCCCCCTGCTTAAGTCAGTACATATCCAGGCCCGTCTGAAGTTTGCTAGAGAGCATTTGGATGATCCAGAAGAAGATTGGGAGAATGTCATATGGTCAGATGAAACCAAAATATAACTTTTTGGTAAAAACTCAACTCGTCATGTTTGGAGGACAAAGAATGCTGAGTTGCATCCAAAGAACACCATACCTACTGTGAAGCATGGGGGTGGCAACATCATGCTTTGGGGATGTTTTTCTGCAAAGGGGTTTTTCTGCAAAGGGACCAGGACGACTGATCCGCGTAAAGGAAAGAATGAATGGGGCCATGTATCGTGAGATTTTGAGTGAAAACCTCCTTCCATCAGCAAGGGCATTGAAGATGAAACGTGGCTGGGTCTTTCAGCATGACAATGATTCCAAACAAACCGCCCAGGCAACGAAGGAATGGCTTCGTAAAGAAGCATTTCAAGGTCCTGGAGTGCCCTAGCCGGTCTCCAGATCTCAACCCCATAGACAATCTTTGGAGGGAGTTGAAAGTCTGTGTTGCCCAGCAACAGCCCCAAAACTTCACTGCTCTAGAGGAGATCTGCATGGAGGAATGGGCCAAAATACCAGCAAGTGTGTGAAAACCATTGACCTCTGTCATTGCCAACAAAGGGTATATAACAAAGTATTGAGATACACTTTTGTTATTGACCAAATACTTATTTTCCACCATAATTTGAAACTAAATTCATTAAAAATCCTACAATGTTTTTTTCTGGATTTTTTCTCCCTCACTTTGTCTGTCATAGTTGAAGTGTACCTATGATGAAAATTACAGGCCTCTCTCATATTTTTAAGTGGGAGAACTTGCACAATTGGTGGCTGACTAAATACCGTTTTGCCCCACTGTAGCTCATTCTTTTATATTTACTACTGTACATTCCACTTTTGTTACACTGCTTACACACACCACATATTTCTATATTGGATTATTGACATACTGTAGCTCACTCTAATATATCTACTACTGTACATCACATTTTGAGGGATATATTTTCGGTGTATATACGCATAGATTGTATTTGGATAACTGATACAGTGTTATTTGGGTTGTTAATTGGATTCGTTCTAACATTTCTTGATTTCTTAATATTAGTTTTGATTATTTGTATATTGTTTGACATTTTACAGCACTGTTAGGCGCTAATAACACAAGCATTTAGCTGCACCCTAACATCTGCTAAACTGTGTACTCAACCAATACATTTTGATTAAATTTTCTTTCATTGTTTTCAAAAACTTGAAATAAAGTCATAGCTTTGATCTTCAAGTTAGCTTTTCGACATGGAATTGGATCCCTCGACTACTCTAGTTGCCACAAGAGTCAGAATTGTTATAAATATCCTTGCTTTTTCAAATCTTGAAAAAAAATGTGTCCCTCCGTGTTGGAAAAAAACCAGTGTGCTTAATAATTCAACCACAGAAAAAACTTTGTTCTGGGCACATTTTGTAAAATTAATACATAGTGAATAATGCAAACTAACTCGACAAATACGGGGCAGGGCATTGTGGTTAATGATATTCTGATGCTGTGCTCGCCCATCAAAAGGTAGCTACTATTTGTTATTATTGACTCGACATGTAATACCATGCCGAGCTGTCATATCACAGATCCATCAAGCCTATATGTTCATTAGCCTACAAACAACATATTATTATTATCTGGAGCGAATAAAAAGTGAGGCTAAATTAGCATTTAGATCATTTTAGTCCTAATGCATTAATCGCAACATGTTGGTACTCTGATGTTGCAGTGCTCTGTCATCTGGAGAAGGATGCTGGGATGCCAGCGTAGTCTGGTAGCCAGGTTTCCCGACCTGCAGACCCCCACTGTGGCAATCTGTGTGTTCATCCTTGTGGGGCCCGCATGGGGCCTGCTGATAGACCAGTGAAAGCAGGCCGACTGCATGTGGCCAAACGTGGCCAATGCCTAAACGATGAGGCGCCGCATGACGCCTGCAAACTAGGTCTCAACACCAGGAGGAGAGGTGAATGGAGGCAAACACAGAAAGGAGGGTTCGAAGGTATAAATGCAACAAAATAACCAGAACTACAGATGAACAAGACTGATCTCAATTCTTCCCCTTGTTAATCAAGACCACAACAAAGTCTGTCCCTCACATCAGTGATCATTATGGCTACAAAATGTCTTAAGCATTTCTGAAATTCTGTTATGACAGTAAAGACAACACACACTAAATCAAACGTGCAGATTAGGTGAAGTTCTCTTCTGCTGAGAAGAGATCATCAGAGCTCTAGTGTAAAAGACAGTTAAACAGACCTTGACTGGTTAGAGACGTGCAGAGTACGTCTGCACATATGTCCTTATAAGACATGGCACAAGCAACAGTGAAGAGGCAGATCTGTTGTGATAGTCTGGCTGACTTTAGTTTTTCAGGAAGCTATGGTATTGGGTTTCTTCAGAAGCCATTCCATGAGTAGGAGCCATTCAAATGCCTGATATGTTTTTAAAGCATGGTTCTGTACAGCCATGAAATGGCCATAACCACTTCCAACTAAATGATAAATGCTGTTTATCTCTGTGCTGTTTGGAAGTGTAAGTGTGTGTCATTTTGTTCAAGTCAATGAGGTCAGGTATCTCATCCTTCAGTCATACTGTTAAGAGTGTATATATAGAGCAGAGTTAGACAGACATCATTAAGGAACATTATCACAACAAAACAAACTTCAAATCCAATATTTCCAGAAGCAAATCTGAAAAGACTCCCTGGACTCAAGTATATTGATCAAAATACACAGAAAAAGACATTGACACAGACACACAGATAACACCCACAACAAGAAAGAATGTTAAAATGACTTTTCTTACCTAAATGAACACATAATTATCATGGCAAAGGTCCACAGCACATGAAAGAAAATAGAGATACAAAATAATTAGGCATGTCCATCTAACACACAGACATGAATAAATCATTAAGATGTTTGAAATGTGCCCTTATTTCCATGAGAGGTTGGTAATAGAATAAAAGCCATGTCATAATGCCAAACATCATATAGAAATGATTAGTGATAACAAAGAGCACATCAATGCCCAGCAGTGTTACATTAACAGGTATTCAGACTGAAACCTTGGGAAAAGCTCTGACAACCACTGACAGACTACAAAATCACACATGATTCTACTGGCAATCAGGGATACAACACAAAGGCCCTCATTTATCAAACAATCATACACTCAAATCTGGAGGCGTATAAAGCTATACTGACCAAAAATATAAACGCAACATGCAACAATTTCAAAGATTTTACAGTTCATATATGGAAGTCAGTCAATTGAAATAAATTCATTAGGCCCTAATCCTATGGATTTCACATGATTTGGAATAACGATATGCATTTGTTGGTCACAGATACCTTAAGAAAAAGGTAGGAGCGTGGATTAGAAAACCAGTCAGTATCTGGTGTGACCACCATTTGCCTCGTGCAGTGCGACACATCTCCTTCACATAGAGTTGATCAGGTTGTTGATTGTGGCCTGTGGTATGTTGTCCCATTCCTCTTCAATGGCTGTGCAAAGTTGCTGAATATTGGCGGGAACTGAAACACACTGTCGTACACGTCAATCTAGAGCATCTCAAACATGCTCAATGGGTGACGTCTGGTGAGGCCATGGAAAAACAGGGACATTTTCAGCTTCCTGGAATTGTGTACAGAACCTTGCGACCTGGAGCCGTGCATTATTGTGCTGAAACATGAGATGATGGCGGTCTACTTCCGGGTTGGAGCGAGCGGTCGCATCCGCACTTCGGTCCGCAGGTAGTATAACTTTTCATTACATTTCATTACATTTCATTATAGTACAACGGTTTGATTTGTCTAATCTTAGCAATTTCTTCTTAGCTAGCTACATAGCCGTCTTTGTATCAAAGATAATTGCGTAATTATCGTATTTCGTCGTCCTAACGTAGTCTACACTGCTATCTGCCCAGCAGCTAGCCAGCTAGCAAACATCCACCGTCTACCGAATAGCAGCACTGTAGAAACTATTACACTCAACTGAACGACTTGATTAGTGTAGTGTTAGCTAGCTACATAGTTGTCTTTGCTGTCTTCGTATCCAAGATAATTGTGTAGTTTAGAGTGTGTAGTCTTAGAGTGATTATCTTAATTTACCGAGGTTAGCTAGCCAGCTATTTGTCGTCCTTAACGTAGGAGACACTGCTAGCTAGCCAACAGCTAGCCAACATCTACCGAATAGAACTTCCGCACTCAACAACCCGGTCGCATTCCGCTTCGCTCCACAGGTAGTATCACATTTTCATTTCATTTCATTACAGTACAACGGTTTGATTTGTTTGATTGTAGCTAGCTACATAGCTAGCTACATAGCCGTCTTTGTATCAAAGATAATTGTGTAGTCTAGAGCGATTTTCTAGGTTAGCTAGCCAGCAATTGTCGTTCTTTTAACGCAACGTAACGTAATCAACACTGCTAGCTAGCCAGCTAGCCCCCGAATAGCAGCACTGTAGAAACTATTACACTCAACGGAACGACTTGATTAGTGTAGTGTCAACAACGCAGCCACTGCCAGCTAGCCTACAAAGTCAACAACGCAGCCACTGCCAGCTAGCCTACTTCAGCAGTACTGTATCATTTTAATCATTTTAGTCAATAAGATTCTTGCTACGTAAGCTTAACTTTCTGAACATTCGAGACGTGTAGTCCACTTGTCATTCCAATCTCCTTTGCATTAGCGTAGCCTCTTCTGTAGCCTGTCAACTATGTGTCTGTCTATCCCTGTTCTCTCCTCTCTGCACAGACCATACAAACGCTCCACACCGCGTGGCCGCGGCCACCCTAATCTGGTGGTCCCAGCGCGCACGACCCACGTGGAGTTCCAGGTCTCCGGTAGCCTCTGGAACTGCCGATCTGCGGCCAACAAGGCAGAGTTCATCTCAGCCTATGCCTCCCTCCAGTCCCTCGACTTCCTGGCACTGACGGAAACATGGATCACCACAGATAACACTGCTACTCCTACTGCTCTCTCTTCGTCCGCCCACGTGTTCTCGCACACCCCGAGAGCTTCTGGTCAGCGGGGTGGTGGCACCGGGATCCTCATCTCTCCCAAGTGGTCATTCTCCCTTTATCCCCTTACCCATCTGTCTATCCCCTCCTTTCAATTCCATGCTGTCACAGTTACCAGCCCTTTCAAGCTTAACATCCTTATCATTTATCGCCCTCCAGGTTCCCTCGGAGAGTTCATCAATGAGCTTGATGCCTTGATAAGCTCCTTTCCTGAGGACGGCTCACCTCTCACAGTTCTGGGCGACTTTAACCTCCCCACGTCTACCTTTGACTCATTCCTCTCTGCCTCCTTTTTTCCACTCCTCTCCTCTTTTGACCTCACCCTCTCACCTTCCCCCCCTACTCACAAGGCAGGCAATACGCTGGATCTCATCTTTACTAGATGCTGTTCTTCCTCTAACCTCATTACAACTCCCCTCCAAGTCTCCGACCACTACCTTGTATCCTTTTCCCTCTCGCTCTCATCCAACACTTCCCACACTGCCCCTACTCGGATGGTATCGCGCCGTCCCAACCTTCGCTCTCTCTCCCCCGCTACTCTCTCCTCTTCCATCCTATCATCTCTTCCCTCTGCTCAACCTATCTCCTGATTCTGCCTCCTCAACCCTCCTCTCCTCCCTTTCTGCATCCTTTGACTCTCTATGTCCCCTATCCTCCAGGCCGGCTCGGTCCTCCCCTCCCGCTCCGTGGCTCGACGACTCATTGCGAGCTCACAGAACAGGGCTCCGCGCAGCCGAGCGGAAATGGAGGAAAACTCGCCTCCCTGCGGACCTGGCATCCTTTCACTCCCTCCTCTCTACATTTTCCTCCTCTGTCTCTGCTGCTAAAGCCACTTTCTACCACTCTAAATTCCAAGCATCTGCCTCTAACCCTAGGAAGCTCTTTGCCACCTTCTCCTCCCTCCTGAATCACCCCCCCCCTCCTCCCTCTCTGCAGATGACTTCGTCAACCATTTTGAAAAGAAGGTCGACGACATCCGATCCTCGTTTGCTAAGTCAAACGACACCGCTGGTTCTGCTCACACTGCCCTACCCTGTGCTCTGACCTCTTTCTCCCCTCTCTCTCCAGATGAAATCTTGCGTCTTGTGACGGCCGGCCGCCCAACAACCTGCCCGCTTGACCCTATCCCCTCCTCTCTTCTCCAGACCATTTCCGGAGACCTTCTCCCTTACCTCACCTCGCTCATCAACTCATCCCTGACCGCTGGCTACGTCCCTTCCGTCTTCAAGAGAGCGAGAGTTGCACCCCTTCTGAAAAAACCTACACTCGATCCCTCCGATGTCAACAACTACAGACCAGTATCCCTTCTTTCTTTTCTCTCCAAAACTCTTGAACGTGCCGTCCTTGGCCAGCTCTCCCGCTATCTCTCTCAGAATGACCTTCTTGATCCAAATCAGTCAGGTTTCAAGACTAGTCATTCAACTGAGACTGCTCTTCTCTGTATCACGGAGGCGCTCCGCACTGCTAAAGCTAACTCTCTCTCCTCTGCTCTCATCCTTCTAGACCTATCGGCTGCCATCGATACTGTGAACCATCAGATCCTCCTCTCCACCCTCTCCGAGTTGGGCATCTCCCGGCGCGGCCCACGCTTGGATTGCGTCCTACCTGACAGGTCGCTCCTACCAGGTGGCGTGGCGAGAATCTGTCTCCTCACCACGTGCTCTCACCACTGGTGTCCCCCAGGGCTCTGTTCTAGGCCCTCTCCTATTCTCGCTATACACCAAGTCACTTGGCTCTGTCATAACCTCACATGGTCTCTCCTATCATTGCTATGCAGACGACACACAATTAATCTTCTCCTTTCCCCTTCTGATGACCAGGTGGCGAATCGCATCTCTGCATGTCTGGCAGACATATCAGTGTGGATGACGGATCACCACCTCAAGCTGAACCTCGGCAAGACGGAGCTGCTCTTCCTCCCGGGGAAGGACTGCCCGTTCCATGATCTCGCCATCACGGTTGACAACTCCATTGTGTCCTCCTCCCAGAGCGCTAAGAACCTTGGCGTGATCCTGGACAACACCCTGTCGTTCTCAACTAACATCAAGGCGGTGGCCCGTTCCCGTAGGTTCATGCTCTACAACATCCGCAGAGTACGACCCTGCCTCACACAGGAAGCGGCGCAGGTCCTAATCCAGGCACTTGTCATCTCCCGTCTGGATTACTGCAACTCGCTGTTGGCTGGGCTCCCTGCCTGTGCCATTAAACCCCTACAACTCATCCAGAACGCCGCAGCCCGTCTGGTGTTCAACCTTCCCAAGTTCTCTCACGTCACCCCGCTCCTCCGCTCTCTCCATTGGCTTCCAGTTGAAGCTCGCATCCGCTACAAGACCATGGTGCTTGCCTACGGAGCTGTGAGGGGAACGGCACCTCAGTACCTCCAGGCTCTGATCAGGCCCTACACCCAAACAAGGGCACTGCGTTCATCCACCTCTGGCCTGCTCGCCTCCCTACCACTGAGGAAGTACAGTTCCCGCTCAGCCCAGTCAAAACTGTTCGCTGCTCTGGCCCCCCAATGGTGGAACAAACTCCCTCACGACGCCAGGACAGCGGAGTCAATCACCACCTTCCGGAGACACCTGAAACCCCACCTCTTTAAGGAATACCTAGGATAGGATAAAGTAATCCTTCTCACCCCCCCCCCCCTTAAAAGATTTAGATGCACTATTGTAAAGTGGCTGTTCCACTGGATGTCATAAGGTGAATGCACCAATTTGTAAGTCGCTCTGGATAAGAGCGTCTGCTAAATGACTTAAATGTAAATGGAAGATGAATGGCAAGAAAATAGGCCTCTCGTCACGGTATCTCTGTGCAGTCAAATTGCCATCGATAAAATGCTATTGTGTTCATAGTCCGTAGTTTATGCCTGCCCATACCATAACCCCACCGCCACCATTGGGAACTCTGTTTCCAACATCAGCAAATGCTCACCCACACAAAGCCGTACACACTGTCTGCCATCTGCCCAGTACTGTTGAAAACCAGGATTCATCCCTTAAGAGCACACTTCTCCAGCGTGCCAGTGGGCATCGAAGGTGAGTATTTGCCCACTGAAGTCAGTTACGATGCCGAACTGCAGTCAGGTCAATTCCCTGGTGAGGACGACGAGCATGCAGATGAGCTACCCTAAGACGGTTTCTGACAGTTTCATCAGCTTTCCAGGTGGCTGGTCTCAGACAATCCTGCAGGTGAAGAAGCTAGATGTGGAGGGCCTGGTGTGGTTACATGTGGTGTGGTCTATGGTTGTGAGGCTGGTTGGACATACTGCCAAATTCTGTAAAATGACGGAGGCGGCTTACGGTAGAGAAATTAACATTCATTTCTCTGGCAACAGCTCTGGTGTACATTCCTTTGCTGTCCGCATGCCAATTGCAGGCTCCCTCAAAACTTGAGACATCTGTGGCATTGTGTTATGTGACAAAACTGCACATTTTAGAGCGGCCTTTTATTGTCCCCAGCACAAGGATTATCTTGGCAAAGGAGAAATGCTCAGTAACAGGGATGTAGAGAGAGATGGGATGTTTTTTGTGTGCGTATGGAACATTTCTGGGATCTTTTATTCCAACAACTTACATGTAGCGTTTATATTTTTGTTCAGCATTTATCGAACCCTTTATCCCTTCGCTAGTCATGTTAAACTAGTTGGTAGTACTGTAAGTTTATTTTTTTATTTTTTTACATAATACACTGACAGAATGCTGTCATGTCTTGAATTATGTAGTATTTCTGGGAAACCATTATCAACTCATTCCCCCTTTCTTTTCTTTCCATCATACTTTAACTGTATAGGGCCAATGCATTCTTGGCTTTTCCCTCTTATCCTACCTCCTCTTTATATACTACCTGCTGTCAACTATATTCTTTCCTTCTTTCTCATCCTTCCCTCTGTTCCTCCTACTCTTCATTCTCTCTCCATCTGTCTCCTCTCTATATGTCCCTACACTATCCTTCTCGTCCTACTTTCTTGTCCTGTTCTCGCTCCCTTAACTACGTACTTTGATACTACTCTTCATTCCACTCTCCATTCCTTCTCATTCTGGTGTTCCTCGCGGTGCACTCTATCCTACTATTTCTCTCCTTCTACCTCCTCCTGCCCTACCTGTCTGTACTTCCCCTCCTCCTGCCCTACCTGCCTGTACTTCTCCTCCTGCCCTACCTGCCTGTACTTCTCCTCCTGCCCTACCTCCCTGTACTTCTCCTCCTCCTGCCTTACCTCCCTGTACTTCTCCTCCTCCTGCCCTACCTCCCTGTACTTCTCCTCCTGCCCTACCTCCCTGTAATTCTCCTCCTGCCCTACCTGCCTGTACTTCCCCTCCTGCCCTACCTGCCTGTACTTCCCCTCCTGCCCTACCTCCCTGTACTGCCCCTCCTGCCCTACCTCCCTGTACTTCTCCTCCTGCCCTACCTGCCTGTACTTCCCCTCCTGCCCTACCTGCCTGTACTTCTCCTCCTGCCCTACCTGCCTGTACTTCTCCTCCGCCTGCCCTACCTCCCTGTACTTCTCCTCCTGCCCTACCTCCCTGTACTTCTCCTCCTCCTGCCTTACCTCCCTGTACTTCTCCTCCGCCTGCCCTACCTCCCTGTACTTCTCCTCCTGCCCTACCTGCCTGTATTTCCCCTCCTGCCCTACCTGCCTGTACTTCTCCTCCTGCCCTACCTGCCTGTACTTCTCCTCCTGCCCTACCTGCCTGTACTTCCCCTCCTGCCCTACCTGCCTGTACTTCCCCTCCTGCCCTACCTGCCTGTACTTCTCCTCCTGCCCTACCTGCCTGTACTTCTCCTCCTGCCCTACCTGCCTGTACTTCCCCTCCTGCCCTACCTGCCTGTACTTCTCCTCCTGCCCTACCTGCCTGTACTTCCCCTCCTGTCCTACCTGCCTGTACTTCCCCTCCTGCCCTACCTGCCTGTACTTCTCCTCCGCCTGCCCTACCTCCCTGTACTTCTCCCTCCGCCTGCCCTACTTCCCTGTACTTCCCCTCCTGCCCTACCTCCCTGTACTTCTCCTCCGCCTGCTCTACCTCCCTGTACTTCTCCTCCGCCTGCCCTACCTCCCTGTACTTCTCCTCCTCCTGCCCTACCTCCCTGTACTTCTCCTCCTCCTGCCCTACCTCCCTGTACTTCTCCTCCTGCCCTACCTCCCTGTACTTCTCCTCCTCCTGCCTTACCTCCTGTACTTCTCCTCCTCCTGCCTTACCTCCTGTACTTCTCCTCCCCTGCCCTACCTCCCTGTACTTCTCCTCCTCCTGCCCTACCTCCCTGTACTTCTCCTCCTTCTGCCCTACCTCCCTGTACCTCCCCTCCTGCCCTACCTCCCTGTACTTCTCCTCCTCCTGCCCTACCTCCCTGTACTTCTCCTCCTGCCCTACCTCCCTGTACTTCTCCTCCTCCTGCCTTACCTCCCTGTACTTCTCCTCCTGCCCTACCTCCCTGTACTGCCCCTCCTGCCCTACCTCCCTGTACTTCTCCTCCTGCCCTACCTGCCTGTACTTCCCCTCCTGCCCTACCTGCCTGTACTTCTCCTCCTGCCCTACCTGCCTGTACTTCTCCTCCGCCTGCCCTACCTCCCTGTACTTCTCCTCCTGCCCTACCTCCCTGTACTTCTCCTCCTCCTGCCTTACCTCCCTGTACTTCTCCTCCGCCTGCCCTACCTCCCTGTACTTCTCCTCCTGCCCTACCTGCCTGTACTTCCCCTCCTGCCCTACCTGCCTGTACTTCTCCTCCTGCCCTACCTGCCTGTACTTCTCCTCCTGCCCTACCTGCCTGTACTTCCCCTCCTGCCCTACCTGCCTGTACTTCCCCTCCTGCCCTACCTGCCTGTACTTCTCCTCCTGCCCTACCTGCCTGTACTTCTCCTCCTGCCCTACCTGCCTGTACTTCCCCTCCTGCCCTACCTGCCTGTACTTCTCCTCCTGCCCTACCTGCCTGTACTTCCCCTCCTGTCCTACCTGCCTGTACTTCCCCTCCTGCCCTACCTGCCTGTACTTCTCCTCCGCCTGCCCTACCTCCCTGTACTTCTCCTCCTGCCCTACCTCCCTGTACTTCTCCTCCTCCTGCCTTACCTCCCTGTACTTCTCCTCCTCCTGCCCTACCTCCCTGTACTTCTCCTCCTGCCCTACCTCCCTGTACTTCTCCTCCTGCCCTACCTGCCTGTACTTCCCCTCCTGCCCTACCTGCCTGTACTTCCCCTCCTGCCCTACCTCCCTGTACTGCCCCTCCTGCCCTACCTCCCTGTACTTCTCCTCCTGCCCTACCTGCCTGTACTTCCCCTCCTGCCCTACCTGCCTGTACTTCTCCTCCTGCCCTACCTGCCTGTACTTCTCCTCCGCCTGCCCTACCTCCCTGTACTTCTCCTCCTGCCCTACCTCCCTGTACTTCTCCTCCTCCTGCCTTACCTCCCTGTACTTCTCCTCCGCCTGCCCTACCTCCCTGTACTTCTCCTCCTGCCCTACCTGCCTGTACTTCCCCTCCTGCCCTACCTGCCTGTACTTCTCCTCCTGCCCTACCTGCCTGTACTTCTCCTCCTGCCCTACCTGCCTGTACTTCCCCTCCTGCCCTACCTGCCTGTACTTCCCCTCCTGCCCTACCTGCCTGTACTTCTCCTCCTGCCCTACCTGCCTGTACTTCTCCTCCTGCCCTACCTGCCTGTACTTCCCCTCCTGCCCTACCTGCCTGTACTTCTCCTCCTGCCCTACCTGCCTGTACTTCCCCTCCTGTCCTACCTGCCTGTACTTCCCCTCCTGCCCTACCTGCCTGTACTTCTCCTCCGCCTGCCCTACCTCCCTGTACTTCTCCTCCGCCTGCCCTACTTCCCTGTACTTCCCCTCCTGCCCTACCTCCCTGTACTTCTCCTCCGCCTGCTCTACCTCCCTGTACTTCTCCTCCGCCTGCCCTACCTCCCTGTACTTCTCCTCCTCCTGCCCTACCTCCCTGTACTTCTCCTCCTCCTGCCCTACCTCCCTGTACTTCTCCTCCTGCCCTACCTCCCTGTACTTCTCCTCCTCCTGCCTTACCTCCCTGTACTTCTCCTCCTCCTGCCTTACCTCCCTGTACTTCTCCTCCCCCTGCCCTACCTCCCTGTACTTCTCCTCCTCCTGCCCTACCTCCCTGTACTTCTCCTCCTTCTGCCCTACCTCCCTGTACCTCCCCTCCTGCCCTACCTCCCTGTACTTCTCCTCCTCCTGCCCTACCTCCCTGTACTTCTCCTCCTGCCCTACCTCCTGTACTTCTCCTCCTCCTGCCTTACCTCCCTGTACTTCTCCTCCTCCTGCCTTACCTCCCTGTACTTCTCCTCCCCCTGCCCTACCTCCCTGTACTTCTCCTCCTCCTGCCCTACCTCCCTGTACTTCTCCTCCTCCTGCCCTACCTCCCTGCACTTCTCCTCCCCCTGCCCTACCTCCCTGTACTTCTCCTCCTCCTGCTCTACCTCCCAGGACTTCTCCTCCTGCCCTACCTCCCTGTACTTCTCCTCCTCCTCCTGCCTTACCTCCCTGTACTTCTCCTCCTCCTGCCTTACCTCCCTGTACTTCTCCTCCCCCTGCCCTACCTCCCTGTACTTCTCCTGCCCTACCTCCCTGTACTTCTCCTCCTCCTGCCCTACCTCCCTGCACTTCTCCTCCCCCTGCCCTACCTCCCTGTACTTCTCCTCCTCCTGCTCTACCTCCCAGGACTTCTCCTCCTGCCCTACCTCCCTGTACTTCTCCTCCTGCCCTACCTCCCTGTACTTCTCCTCCTGCCCTACCTCCCTGTACTTCTCTCCTCTCCTCTGTTGGCCTGCTGCCTATGTCAGCTTGTGTAGCTAGGAGCCATCGCTCCAGATTGCTTCCCATCTCCACATGGCCTAATGCAGGGGGAAGTCTTGCTGTTTTTCGGGGCTGGGCTGGAGGGTCTTTGTGTGTGTGTGTGTGTGTGTGTGTGTGTATGTGTGTGTATGTATGTGTGTCCACACATGTGTGTGTTATGCTGTGAGGTACAGGAAGATGTGTACACTCAGCAGGTTTTAGTGGGGCCCTGCCAAGCCCATCTGGAGTTAGATCCACCACTGCCAAGTGTAATTACCTCCTCTGAGAGTCGCCGCTACTGCTTGTCACACTGGCCGTGTGTGTGGGGTGTGTGTTTGTGAAATAGATTCTCGATGTGTGCTTGTGTATGTGTTGTACTGTATATTGAATAGTGGCTGCATTGGGTAAAATAGTTTGTGTATGATTTGTGTGTGTGTACGTGTGTACGAGAGAGAGAATGTTTATTGTATTTGGTGGGTGAACAAAGGCATTTAACATTTCTGTTTGTGATGCAGGCTGAACACTTCAACACACATTCACAGAGCCAATTAGCATGATTTTTTTGTTTCTTTCCTTTATGTAACCACCACAGTTTGAAGTAGGGGAAACTGTGCCCCGCAAAATGAATAACATAAATGCTCAAGTGGCCATGATCAAGTGTCCTATTAGCCCTGGCTAAATTTATTATGTGTGACTGTGTTTCTCTCACGCTCAGCTCACTTTTTAATGAGCAATTTTCCATTTTAACTTCTCTTGACATGCCATAAAACCAATTGTAGTCAGACAAAAGAGAGACGCAGGTAGTCTCATGGGATCGTCCATCTGTGGAAGGACTGATAGCTGGGTTATGAAACTCATCCACACCACTGTTGTTGTGATCGTCATCACCACCACCACCACCACCACCACCACCACCACCACCACTTTAGTCATTGCCATAATTTTCCTTTACTTCTGTGTAAAGTGCACTTTCCATGCTAGGCTATTGTATGAGTTCACATGCATATACAGTGTCTTCAGAACGTATTCATACCCATCAACTTATTCCACATTTTGTTGTGTTGCAGCCTGATTTCAAAATGGATTAAATTGACTTTGTCTTCATACTCGTCTACCCCATAAGGACAAAAGAAAAATCTGAAAATGTTGCAAATTTATTGAAGATGAAATACAGAATACAGACATTGTTAATGTTGTAAATGACTATTGTAGCTGGAAATTACAGATTTTTTATGGAATATCTACATAAACGCACAGAGGCCCATTATCAGCAACCATCACTCCTCTGTGTTCCAAAGGCACATTGTGTTAGTTAATCTAAGTTTATGATTTTAAAAGGCTAATTGATCATTAGAAAAAACTTTTGCAATTATGTTAGCACAGCTGACAACTGTTGTGCTGATTAAAGAAGTAATAAAACTGGCCTTTAGACTAGTTGAGTATCTAGAGCATCAGCATTTGTGGGTTCGATTACAGGCTCAAAATGAGCAGAAACAAAGGACTTTCTTCTGAAACTCGTCAGTCTATTCTTGTTTTGAGAAATGAAGGCTATTCCATGCGAGAAATTGCCAAGAAACTGAAGATCTCGTACAACACTGTGTACTACTCCCGTCATAGAATAGTGCAAACTGTGTCTAACAAGAATACAAAGAGGAGTGAGAGGCCCCAGTGCACAACTGAGCAAGAGGACAAGTACATTAGCCTCAAGTCCTCAACTGGCAGCTTCATGAAATAGTACCTTCTCCAGTCTCAACGTCAACATTGAAGAGGCGACTCAGGAATGCTGGCCTTCTAGGCAGAGTTGCAAAGAAAAATACATATCTCAGACTGGCCAATAAAAATAAAAGATTAAGTTGGGCAAAAGAACACAGAAACTGGACAGAGGAAGATTGGAAAAAGTGTTATGGACAGACAAATCTAAGTTTGAGGTGTTAGGATCACAAAGAAGAACATTCGTGAGATGCAGAAAAAATGAAAAGAATGCTGGAGGTGTGCTTGTCGCCATCTGTCAAGCATGGTGGAGGCAATGTGATGGTCTGGGGGTGCTTTGGTGGTGGTAAAGTGGGAGATTTGTACAGAGTAAAAGGGATCTTGAAGAAGGAAGGCTATCACTCCATTTTGCAACGCTATGCCATACCCTGTGGATGGCTCTTTATTGGAGCCAATTTCCTCCTACAACAGGACAATGACCCAAAGCACAGCTCCAAACTATGCAATACCTATTTAGGGAAGAAGCAGTCACCTGGTTTTCTGTCTATAATGGAGTGGCCAGCACAGTCACCGGATCTCAACCCTATTGAGCTGTTGTGGGAGCAGCTTGAACGTATGGAACGTAAGAAGTGCCCATCAAGCCAATCCAACTTGTGGGAGGTGCTTCAGGAAGCATGGGGGGAAATCTCTTCAGATTACCTCAACAAATTGACAACTAGAATGCCTAAGGTCTGCAAGGCTATAATTGCTGCAAATGGAGGAGTCTTTGAAGAAGGCTAAGTTTGAAGAACAATTATTATTTCTATTAAAAATCCTTATTTATAACCTTGTCAACGTCTTGACTATATTTCCTATTCATTTTCCAACACATTTTATGAAGGATTTCACTGGAAAAAAATACATTTCTAAGTGACCCCAAACTATTCACACCCCTTTGCTATGACACTCCAAATTGAGCTCAGGTGTATCCAATTTCCTTGAGACATCACTACAACTTGGAGTCCACCTGTGGCAATTTCAAATGTTTGGACGTAATTTAGAAAGAAACACACCTGTCTATATAAGGTCCAGTTGACAGTGCATGTCAACTGGACAGAAAGTATACCATGAAATCCAAAGAACTGTCCTTAGAATTGTGATACAGTATATATCTGGACAAAGGTATAAAACAATGTTTAGAGCGTTGAAAGTTTTAAAGAGCACAGTGGTCTCTATCTTTAGGAAATGGAAAAAATATGAACTACCTAGATTCTTCCTCGGAATTTGTGGCAAATTTCCAGCAAGAAAATTAAGGCCGACACCAATTAATCTGCTGGTCGATTGCTTGGTTGTTAGGCTGTTGGTCGACCGCAATTGTTTTAGTCGAGCAGTAACAACCACAGTGCCTTCGGAAATTATTCAGACCCCTTGACTTTTTCCACATTTGTTATGTTACAGAATTATTCAAACATTTATTCAATTGTTGTTGTTTTTTATCATCAATCTACACACAATACCCCATAATGACAAAGCGAAAGCAGCTTTTAATAAGGCACCTTAGGCAGCGACTACAGCCCTGAGTCTCCTATGGTATGATGCTACAAATGTGACACACTTGTATTTGGGGAGTTTCTTAAATTCTTCTCTGCAGATCCTCTCAAGCTCTGTCAGGTTGAATGGGGAGCGTTGCTGCACAGCTATTTTCAGTTCTCTCCAGAGATGTCCTATCGAGTTCAAATCCGTGCTCTGGATGCGCCACTCAAAGACATTCAGAGACTTGTCCCAAAGCCACTCCTGCGTTTTATTGGGTGTGTGCTGAGGGTCGTTGTCCTGTTGGAAGGTGAACCTTTGCCCCAGTCTGAGGTCCTGGGCGCTCTGGAACAGGTTTTTATCAAGGATCTCTGTACTTTGCTCAGTTCAGCTTTGCCTCGATCCTGTCTCCCAGTCCCTGCCACTGAATGACATCCCTGATGCTGCCACCACCATGCTTTACCAGAGGGATGGTGCCAGGTTAAATCTTGGTTTCATCAGACCAGCAGGTCCTTTATGTGCCTTTTGGGAAACTCCAAGCGGGCTGTCGTGTGCCCTTTACTGAGGAGTGGCTTTCCTCTGGTCACTCTAACATAAAGGCCTGGTTGGTGGAGTGCTGCAGAGATGGTTGTCCTTCTGGAAGGTTCTCCCATCTCCACAGAGGAACTCTGGAGCGCTGTCAGAGTGACCATCGGGTTCTTGGTCACCTCCCTGACCAAGGCCCTTCTCCCCTGATTGCTCAGTTTGGCTGCATGGCCAGCTCTAGGAAGAGTCTTGGTGGTTCCAAACATTTTCCATTTAAGAATGATGGAGGTCACTGTGTTCTTGGGGACCGTCAATGCTGCAGACATTTTTTTGGTACCGTTCCCCAGATCTGTGCCTCGACACAATCCTGTCTAGGAGCTCTACGGACAATACCTTTGACCTCATGGCTTAGTTTTTGCTCTGACAAGCTCTGTCAACTGTGGGACCTTATATGTATAAAAGGTGTGCTTTTCCAAATCATGTCCAATGAATTGAATTGACCACAGGTGGACTCCAATCAAGTTGTAGAAACATCTCAAGGATGATCAACGGAAACAGGATGGACCTGAGCTCAATTTCAAGTCTCATAGCAAAGGGTCTGAATACTTATGTAAATAAGGTACTTCTGATTTTTTTAATGTTTAAAACATGAATTTAGTTTTTCCCGTATCAAGCACAAGTTTTAAATCAGCAAAGGATTCCTGCATAGCTATAATATCTGACTGTGTAGGTTTGACACAGCCAGATCAACTGTTGGGGCAATAGCATACATAATAGTACCATCCGCATATACACGAAGTTCATCATTTTTAAAAGATTGAACAATGGTGTTAATATAAATGGTGAACAGTTCCCAAAACCAACCCCTGTGGTACACCTTTATGTACTACAAAAAATGATGACTTAACCCCATCCATCACGATGGCCTGAGCTCTGTCACTAAGATAGTCATGAAACCAAGAACAGGCATCAGAGCTCATGCCTAACGAGGACAACATATTCAATAAAATAGCATAATCAACATTAAACAGATTTTGATAGGTCCACAAACAAAGCAGGACATTACATATGTGTCTAAAGCATTGACAAGATCATTAACAACTAAAGTGGTTGCTAGTGCTATGCCCAGGCCTAAACCCTGATTGATTTAGTACAGTAATATATTTCTCAGATAAAGAAGGCAAAAGTTGCACATTTATCAATGATTCATGTATCTTAGCTAGACAAGGAAGCCTTGAGATGTGGAAATATTTATTAAGATCACTACTATGCCCACCCTTATGGAGTGGCAGGAATGGCTGATTTCCATACTTTGTGTTATTGAGCCAACAATAATGGGCGATGCACACTTAAGCAGACCAGGATCCAATTGGTTGGCCTCTGTGGATTTCATGTTGTTTATTGCTAGCAAAGCATCCAGGGCTTCTTTTTCTGTAAATAGCCTAAAAGAAAATCTTTGACTATCATTTCTCTGATCATTCAGCAAGTTTTCCCTAGCAGCATCCAGCCCAATATCATTGTGAAGAGGCTTAGAAGTTATTTCAAAGAGATAGAATGGTGATTAAATGCATCAATGATGGCATTTTTTTCCTTAATGAGGCCAGTGTCTGAATTAATTTG
Organism: Oncorhynchus nerka; assembly: GCF_034236695.1. Taxonomy (NCBI): domain Eukaryota; kingdom Metazoa; phylum Chordata; class Actinopteri; order Salmoniformes; family Salmonidae; genus Oncorhynchus; species Oncorhynchus nerka. The sequence continues at coordinate 214,691 of NW_027040314.1, read as the reverse complement.
TTGTGGCAGAGAGGAGGAAGTAGAACCTTCAGGGATTTGACTGTTTTCTAGAATTCAGCTGGGTTCGCATTACAATCTGAAAGAGCAGTTACATAAAAATCAGATTCTGCCTTTCTGAGTTGTTAAACACAATGATTCCTCAGTTGCTTAAAATCTTACCAGTCCGGGCCTAAGCCTGTGTTCCTAGCCTTGATCCAAGCATCATCTCTTTTATGAATGACTTCTGATCATTCTGAGGTGTAGCAGGCACTCGATCTACCTTTAACTCTTAACGGAACATGATTATCCACAATAGTATTGAAGAGATCTGCATAGAGGCTCAAATCTAAATCAGGTTCAGGGACAGCTGAAATACAATCAAGGTCACTAAAATAAAGATCAAAGGTTGTTCACTGAAGTTTTCAAAGTTCCTCATTGTGATGACACGAGGCTTAGACTTATGTACTCTCGTGTCTCTAAAACAAAAAACTGGGCAATGGTCACTATTGTCTTGGGTGAAGACACTAGTAGAAACATATTTCTCTGGTGTATTTGTTAAAATAAGATCAGTTGACTTTGAAGGATATCTAGCTTAGATCCTTTAAAAAAAAATTGATTGCCTAAAGCCTGCATTTCCCAATCATAATTTAGCTCACCCAGGATAATAACGTCTGATTTGGTCAAATAAGACAACAAACAAGTTAATTTCTCAATTGCACAAAGGTTAGGAAGGACGATAGACCCCTATAACCGTTATGAAATACATAGATAGTAGCACAAACTTTTTGTCAAGGGAAATGGATTTCAGTAAAGAGAGAATATTTTTTATAAAATGTCCACACCACCACCTCTACCCTGTCTGTCAGCTCTGAACACATGATAACCCTCAATATTAATATCAGAGTCCAGAATGTCAACAGAGATCCACGTTTCAGTCAATGCCAGAATATCCAGATCCATTTGCATAGCCTAGATCTTGATGTATTCCAGTTTAGGAAGTAAGCTTCTACTGTTCAGATGCATCTTTAAGATTTTTAAAGTCACATGGAATCTCAATGTTCAATAAGCGGTTGCAGGTCCTGTCTGATAGTTGATTTGTGATCCACCACCTGGATTCGGCCCTATGTAGCAACATTTCAAATTGTGTAATTCAGAAAGTAGCAATTCAGACGTAGAAAATGGTATATCATACACTGCAGTTGAGAAACAATAGGAAAGTAATTCTGCATTGAAAGTTGATAAACGTGTAAACCCACTTTTGAGGAAAATGGCCCTTGAATGTTCTGGTACACCTACTTGAGAGCTCTTCTTTGTCTATAGCCATTCAGCATTGTTCACACCCTCCTAAGCCTTAGCCCCACCCATCTCTTTAAGGATTCATATGTGAGGCCATGTGCTAAACAGAGTGAGTAGTGTAGTAAACAACCAAAGATTTCAAGACTAAAAGTAGTAAAATTAGTAGCCTACAATAAGGAAAAACTCCAGGTAAAAAATACACTTTATCTAGTCCTAGGCCTATATCCTAATCTGACATTGGTGCAGCTCATGTTGTTCTTCACATTACCGTCTCTAGTAAACACACACTACACGTTATCAAATTAAATCTGAGGTTATTTGTCTCATGCCCAGGAAACAGAAGGTGTAAACGGTACAGTGAAATGATTACTTGCATAGTAGCAATATCAAAAACAGAAAGTGTCCAGATACAACTATTTCATAATTATTAGATGACGCTTACCCGACACACTTGTCTAAATTGATGGGTCATGTGAAAGAAAATGCTATAACCACCCCCCAGCCACATCTAGCTAAGTGGACGGGTCACTATTTTCTAGACATGTACACATGTTCATGAAATACAATAGATGGTTGTAATCACCCCCAGACACACCTGGCAAACTTGATAGGTCATGTAATTATCTGGCGAAGTGTAGTCTTTTGTTTAGACATGTAACATTAATCCCAACTTTGTCATAGCTGTAGCATGAATCTGCAGGTAGCTAAAGCTAACCAAATAGGTTCAATCTTAGCAAGCTTATGCACTTTGACTGTGCATAAGTAAGTGATTTGCTAGCGAATGCTACGGGTCTGGCTACAGACCCATCCTCTGGCACCTGGGAGAGGACAGCACCTAATCCATTACTAGATGCGTCTACAGACAGCAAGAAAGTACTAAAATCAGGGTGGGCTAGCATGACCTGATCGAGGAGAGCTTGTTTCAACTGACTAAAGGCCTGTTTGCACTCACCACTCCAGTCTGCTGCTGTGAGTTTCCTATGTATTCCTCTTTTCCTCTTGCCTTTCCCATGGCGTGGTGCCTTCGTCCCAGTAGTCAGCCCATGCAGCGGCTTAGCGATGGTAGAGCACCCCTCAATGAACTGCTGGTAATAGACTATCATTCTGAGAAAGGACCGTATCTTCCCCTGGGAGGGCACGTCCGTGTTATCCTCCATGAGATCATTTTCTGTTATCCATGCAATAGCCTTCCCTTTTTCTGGGACTCCAAGCGCTGCAATCCAAGTTCTTCAGTCAGGGCAAAAACCAGCACATCGTCCAGGTAGCATAGAAGGCTAGAAAAATGTTGATCCCCAAAACTGCTCAACATCATCCTCATGAATGTAGCTAGGATGTTGCATAGTCCTTGTGGAAGACGGTTATATTCATATAACCCAAAAGGAGAAGTGAAGGCTGTAAACTTCTTGTCATCTTCATGCACCTCCACATTGTAGTAGCCTGAGGTCAAATCCATTGTAGAGAAGAAGGCATTGCCACCCAGGGCCGCCAAAGCATCAGCTTGGTGAGGTAGAGGGTGAGCAACCTTTACGGTGCGAGCATTGAGCCATCAGAAGTCTGTACACAGTCTCAGATCACCAGACTTCTGCCAGACCAGCACGAGCGGGGAGGCATACTCACTTCTGGATTTCCTGATTCTCTCTCGCTCTTCCATCTCATCCAAGGCCTGCCTGAGCTTGTCATAATGGTTAGGGGAGAGCCTACGGTAAAGGTAGCCTAAAAGGCTTAGTGTCACTGAGTCTGATGCGATGGACATATCCAGTAGCCTTCCCACAATCTAGTTTGTGCCGGGAGAAGATAGACCTGTAGAGGGCTATTAGCTGAACTAGCCTGGCCTTACACTGTTGCGATAACTGAGTGGACTCAATGTCAATGTCACCTAGCCCTAACTCGTGCAACACCTCACTTGTCACTCTGTGAGGTTTGACGGCACTGTCAACGGTCAAGCTATCTCCACTACCACTGTCAAATATTGGATTGTCATCAATTTTGTGTACCTGCTGCAACAGGGGGACCGGTTCGACAGTGGGTCCATCTATGTAGTCAGTGTCAAAGTCCTCTAATGCCATGCAAGGAAAAACGTCCGCTATCTTGGCATTGCGTCTCACTGTTACGGGCTTTGGTGAGGGATTGATAACTTTGACAGGGACCTAGCCATCGCTCCACAATGTCGCTACTGTTCTCCCCACTAGAATGTTTTTCGGTCTTGAGCATGCCCTCATAGGCTCAATAACAACAGCACTGCCCTAAATATTCCTGCATAGGCTCCAATGTGACCCCCCGCTTCAGCCTTACCGTGCCCACTCTTTCTGGCACTTCGGTTCCTTTCCATCTCTCTACATTAGCCAGCAGACGGAACAGTTTGTCATCTCCATTGTGTTCAGATGATGACATCTTCTCCCAGAAGTCACTGTCTTCAGCTCCCTGATGAGGTGTTTTATCACGTTGCTGCCTAGGATGAGCTCATCACGTTGGCCATCCACTACTAGAACAGGGACAGACTGCTGTCATTCACAGACAGATTCAATTCACACACACCTACAGGCTTGGTCTTCAACCTCCCGCAGCCAACCAACACCACTTCAGTCGGACTGAGGGAGCCACTCTTGAGCACACCTGCTTTCTCAAGGCGTGGCACCACTGTTGAGCTCAATGTGCATGCCATAGAATCGCTGTCAATCATAGCGCTCACCCACCTGACCCAGCTGCATAACAGAGGAAGCATAGATGGTTATAATAACAATGATCCATTGTGCTGTGATTCGCATCCCCACACACTTTGCATTGCAAAGACGGGTTCTCTCTTCTCCTGGGCCTCCTCTGGAAACGGTTATAATAGCCACCTACTGGTTGCTGTGGCCTCCGCTCCAAGAGCGTGCCAATCACACCATCCAATGCCTTGGATGAGCCATTTGTGGGCTGCTGCAAGGGGTCCAGGCAGTTTGCAACAGCCAACACTGGCTTACTTACTTCCTGCATCAGTGTGGTAAACAGTGGGGCCAGCCGCAAGGGACGTGGAGCCTTGCACTTCCTCTGGTACTCCTCCAGCCTGCCATGGACCACTCATGCAATGGTTTGCACATGAATATCAATGACAGCTCTGGGTTTGGACAGTGCTTGATGAACATGACAGTCAGAACACCTGATGAATTGTTTAGCTCCTTGTTCTGCCTCTTCAAAGAGTCCTCTGCCACCTCTATGGCCCTGTTCAGTCTGATCCAGTAATCAAATGGAGTCTCCCCTTCCATTGGCAACGTAGAATAAACATCAGCTAGGGGCATGTCAGAGTTGATTGTGTCGCTAATGTGATGCTTCAGAATGTCAAAAACCGGTCTAGGGCCCTGGCTTAAGTCAACTGGGTTACTGCGTAGGCTTACTCTTACCACGCCACGTGCCCGCCCTGTCAGCTTACCCAAAACTTCATCTGACCTCTCCTGCCCACTATAGCCCTTCTTCTGCATGTACACTAACATGGTCTCCTTCCACTCATGCACTGTGCATTCCTCTGAACCATCCCCCCTGAAACACACTGGTTCCCTGACATCATTTTCACCACTACATTTAGACTAGAGCTGGCCCCAACCTTGGTACCATCAACATAATCAACCTTCTGTCCCACCCCGTCTCCCATAGCCTTTGATGTCAAACAAGAGGTAATATTTTCACATATGGAGTAACCTATCTGCTTAACAATGCCCGCCAGGAAATCCATAGACACATCCTCCTTCCTAGGACTAGGTGAAACTGGCTCGAATGCACTGAGTTGAGGTAGCTCTAAATCATGTGGAAAGCGCACACTTGCCTGTGTAGTTGGCCTGGCCAGAGGTGTGGAAGTAACTGGAGAAATAGGTTCCCCCCTACCTACTGGCGGTGAAGGGTTAAACATGAGAACTCCCCTACCTCTCCCAAAACTTTTCATTTAAATATTATTTTTTTAAATAGATATTTTTTTAATGTAAATATTAATTCAAAAAGAAATACACTACTCAAAAAAATAAAGGGAACACTAAAATAACACATCCTAGATCTGAATGAATGAAATATTCTTATTAAATACTTTTTTCTTTACATAGTTGAATGTGCTGACAACAAAATCACACAAAAATGATCAATGGAAATCAAATGTATCAACCCATGGAGGTCTGGATTTGGAGTCACACTCAAAATTAAAGTGGAAAACCACACTACAGGCTGATCCAACATTGTAATGTCCTTAAAACAAGTCAAAATGAGGCTCAGTAGTGTGTGTGGCCTCCACGTGCCTGTATGACCTCCCTACAACGCCTGGGCATGCTCCTGATGAGGTGGCGGATGGTCTCCTGAGGGATCTCCTCCCAGACCTGGACTAAAGCATCCACCAACTCCTGGACAGTCTGTTGGTGGATGGAGCGAGACATGATGTCCCAGATGTGCTCAATTGGATTCAGGTCTGGGGAACGGGCGGGCCAGTCCATAGCATCAATGCCTTCCTCTTGCAGGAACTGCTGACACACTCCAGCCACATGAGGTCTAGCATTGTCTTGCATTAGGAGGAACCCAGGGCCAACCGCACCAACATATGGTCTCACAAGGGGTCTGAGGATCTCATCTCGGTACTTAATGGCAGTCAGGCTACCTCTGGCGAACATATGGAGGGCTGTGCGGCCCCCCCAAAAAATGCCACCCCACACCATGACTGACGCACCGCCAAACCGGTCATGCTGGAGGATGTTGCAGGCAGCATGGCGTCTCCAGACTCTGTCACGTCTGTCATGTGCTCAGTGTGAACCTGCTTTCATCTGTGAAGAGCACAGGGCGCCAGTGGCAAATTTGCCAATCTTGGTGTTCTCTGGCAAATGCCAAACGTCCTGCACGGTGTTGGGCTGTAAGCACAACCCCCACCTGTGGATGTCGGACCCTCATACCACCCTCATGGAGTCTGTTTCTGACCGTTTGAGCAGACACATGCACATTTGTGGCCTGCTGGAGGTCATTTTGCAGGGCTCTGGCAGTGCTCCTCCTGCTCTTCCTTGCACAAAGGCGGAGGTAGCGGTCCTGCTGCTGGGTTGTTGCCCTCCTACGGCCTCCTCCACGTCTCCTGATGTACTGGCCTGTCTCCTGGTAGCGCCTCCATGCTCTGGACACTACGCTGACAGACACAGCAAACCTTCTTGCCACAGCTCGCATTGATGTGCCATCCTGGATGAGCTGCACTACCTGAGCCTGCAGAACCACTCCTTTATTGGGGGTGTCTTGCTAATTGCCTATAATTTCCACCTATTGTCTAATCCATTTCCACAACAAATGTGTGTTAATACCACTTAAGACAGACTATGTCTCACGCAAGCATGCTTTGTTTCTCTCAGATTGCAATCTGAGTGTGCACATCAAGTTCAGCTGAGGCTTTAGTCTGATGTTTGGACTGTTCGGTGAAATAATTACAATTTAGCATTAACACTGGAGTGATAGATGATGATGTGCAAGTAGAGATACTGGGGTGCAAAAGAGCAAGAATACATCAGTATTCAGACCCTTTGCTATGAGACTCAAAATTTAGCTCAGGTGCATCCTGTTTCCATTGATCATCCTTGAGATGTTTCTACAACTTGATTGGAGTCCACCTGTGATAAATTAAATGGATTGGACATGATTTGGAAAGGCAAAAACCAAGCCATGAGGTTGAAGGAATTGTGTCTAGAGCTCCGAGACAGGATTGTGTCGAGGCACAGATCAGGGGAACGGTACCAACTTTCTGCAGCATTGAAGGTCCCGAAAAACACAGTGGCATCCATCGTTCTTAAATGGAAGAAGTTTGGAACCACCAAGACTCCTGACATTAAACAAAATTACCCAGGTGCTGGGTCAATCCCCAAACTCACTGGGTTGTTTTAACCAAGCAATATAATTTACATTTACCCAGCAGCTGGGTCAAGCACTCAACCCAAGGTACTTGGTTGGAAGCACAACCCAACCCCGCTGGGTTGAATTAACCAATGCTGTGTTTGGCCAATATTGACCCAGTGCTGGGTTGTGGAAATGACCCAAATTGTGTTATTTTTAAGACAGCATTTTTTAAAAAGTGTTACAATAATTAATTTTCGAAAATGATGAATTGCCATATTAGGCATTGCTAAATTTCTACCTCTTATGATGCCAAAATAAAATAATAGGCTTTGAACGAAGGACTTCCATAGTGTTCACAGTTCTCTCATGTAAATGTTGTAGCTACATACAAATATTAAATAAACTATTTATTTGGTAAATATCCAGTCTTTTAATATTTTCCTAATTTACCATGCTGATGGTTTTACGTGGTATTGGATTTATATTTATTGTTTAAGACATTGAATACATGTTTAGTATATTTTCTACATTTAGCATATTCTCTGAGAAGTAAGTTCATTTAAAGTTGTGATTTGGTTTATGTAGATACAACATGTCAATGCTGTTAACAAACAGTAACCAAAAACCTGATAAATTTGCATATTCATAATGAGTTTGCGGCTAATGTTCAGCAAACAGCAGAATGTTCACCACAAGTTTCCCAGAATTGTTTGACAGAAGTTCAGTTGTTGCCGCAAATTTACCCCCACAGTTTGCAGCAAAACTTATTTGCATGTGAAAAAAATAGCTTGCCACACATTTGTGAGAAATTGGCCAAGCGTTTGCCACAACTGTTTGCCAGAGGCCTGTTTTTTGTTGTTGTTGCCATCAGACAAAACCGAGCAACCGGGCAAGAAAGACATTGGTCAGGGAGGTGACCAAAACCCAAATTGTGGCAGCATCATGCTATGGGGATGCTTTTCAGCGGCAGGGACTGGGAGAATGGTAAGGATAGAGGGAACAATGAATGGAGCCAAATACAGGCAAACCCTTGAAGAGAACCTGCAAATATTTAAGTTCCAACAGAACAATGACTATAAGAATACATCCAAATCAACACTGGAATGTCTTCAGAACAAGAATGTGAAAGACCTTGAGTGGCACAGCCAAAGCCCAGACTTGAAGATGGCTGTTTACCGCCACTCCCCATCTAACGTAACATAGCTTGAGAAAATCTGCAAAGAAGAATGGGACAAAATCCCCAAATCCAGATGTGCAAAGCTGATACATGCCCCAAGGCGACTAAAAGCTGTAATTGCCGCCAAAGGTGTTTCTACAAAGTATTGACTCAGGGGAGTGAATACTTATGTAAATAAAAAAATAAAAAACATTTTTCCATTTTGTCATTATAGGGAATTTTATTTATATATATATATATATATATATATATATATATATATATATATATATATATATGGGTGAGAGAAATCAACAATGTGGAATAAGTCAAGGGTTATGAATACTTTCTAAAGGGCCTGTAAATCTCTAGTTTATTAGATGATATAGGAGTCTGTGTATATGTTTATGTGATGGACAGACTCCAGGGATAAAGTGGGGTTATAGCTGGAGCAACAATAAAGTCCTCAGTCCAGTCTAGAACACACAATAACTCTACGTCATTGACCCCAACCAGGGACACTGTACGACCCTGCAGCCTACCCTTTCCTCCTCCCCCAGAGTCCATTTCCTGCCACTGTGGGGTAGAGGAAGCCCCGCTATGCAAATCAGGCAGGTTAGGAAGTGAACTCGCTGCTCCCAGGCACGCTGTTTCATTACCTGTCACATCACAGAGGAGAGGGAATAGAGGTAATAAAGAGTAAACAAAAAGGAGGGCAAAGAGCAAATCGCCCCCACCGCCGCACCTCCTGTGGTACATATTCATCAGCCACGCTTGAAAGACCACGGCACACAACCTCCGCCGAGGTTTGGCGAGGGACTCACTCAGCCCACCCAAATCACCCACCTTCTCGCTCTCTCTCTCTCCCTCCATCCCTCCCGGTCTGACCGAGGTTCCTCTAGGGCCTGCTCCATTGTGCCGTAGGAAAATTGCCAATCTGGGGCGGCTTGATTGAACACTGAAGGCAGGAGTTTTATAAAGGAGCTGATTTGCTATTCATTACCCCTGCCTCTCTCTCCTCCAACTCTCCCTCTGTACTTCTCCAAAGCTTGTTACCTTTCATAGTCTCTCTCTCGATGTACTGTACTAGTTGTGCACGGTTATTCAAATATTGTAATATCCAAACAGATGTTAGTATTCGAATGTGTGTGAGTATTAATTTTAGCAATAAAAAAATGATAGGCCAATTTTATTTGAACACAAAAGGCTTTTTCTAAAATTGAACATATCCATGTCACATTGTTAAATACAAGATAATAAACTGGGAGCTTCGAGCCATGAATGCTGATTGGCTGACAGCTGTCACTTTTCCCCCCCTTAGAATGCACTCAAATATACATGTTCTAACAGTATCATGTAAAAAAAAATATTATTTGGTGTTAAAATAAAGAAAATGATCTGTGCTCAATTTACATAAATACACTGGGTGTATTTGCACCCAGTGAAAATTGAATTTGAAGCACGACATATCACTGACTGGCACCAAAACAATTGCTAAGGATCATGGTGAAAGTGGCCATGTCTAGCAAAGGATCATGGTCGATGTAATCATTTTCATCCTGCCTGAAAGAGTAAACCGGGAGCCTCCTTGTAGCCTGCCGGTCCGTGATTGGTCTGTGTCAGCACGTGATCCTGTGTGAAGACAAATGTAGTAGTCAGAATGGATCACTATTTAACTAAATATCTCAATTTGTAACGAACTTCTAAATAATTCACTGTGGGGCTCGAACAGACCAGGGCTTTTGGCACCTCTAGGTAGCCAACTAGGAGAGCTTGTGACTTCAAATTCCAGATTGAACACCATGGGCCTGGTTTAATCTCCCCTGTTGAGACTGCTGTACAAGGCTGGGTAGATAGACTGTGGCTCTCTCAGATTTCTGTGGCCCTTTATGGCATCATTGCTGGTCAGACTGCCAATACTGCAAATAGTCTACTGAATGCCGGGTATGCCGACAGATTAACACACACACCTGCCTAAATCCCCAGCAAAAAGCCTCCCTGGGTCCTGGGAGTCCCTGAGCTAGCCATCCAACCAAATGCCTGATTACAAGTGACAGAGGAAATGAGGCAGTCAAGAGAGTCAAGTCATGAATGAATAAAAGAAGCAACACAGATAAACAATAAACGCGCCTGGCTCGTTCCTCACTGACTGACATGGCATCCTGTGGTGTTGGCGTACTCGCATTCAAGCTGTTTCGGCTTTTCAAAAAGTGCAAGCCTTACAATGACAATTGTTGTTTTTCAGCCGATGCAGTTGAGGGCAATTAGATTCGGTAGTTATAACCAATGCAAAATGGCTTCAAAGTATATTTTGCAGAATTCCCATTCCATGTTGATATCACTATAGCAGAAATGGGATGAAATGAGCTCTTATGACTTACTCATTAAACTTCAGCAACCATGATGGCCTCATATCAAAAGATTGGGGTAAAAGCCACCATTACCAAATCCATTTGTTAAAATTCTCTCCACCATACCAAACAGCGTGTAATTGCAGAACAGCATCTCCGGCACACATATTTCATTATGCAGCATTTTTTTACAATCATGCCAATGTTTAACAATAGCTTCCCTCCATTATGATATCTACTTCAGTTTCACCTATGAAGGTTAGGTAAGCTTAGGTAACATTGACGTAACCTGAGGTAAAAGTAATTTTCTTATCCCATATAATGGTTACATTTGGAATGGGATAATCTGAATTTAGGTCTGTGGTAAAGAGCAACTTCTACGTACAAGCATCTTCTTAGGCTAAAATGCTAAATGTTAACCCTGGCTCTCCAGACGGGTGCCCTGTCTCTACAGACATCACCCCAGGCTTGCCATCCTTTTTCTGGGTAACCTCAGGGGGACATGTCCCCTCTGTGCACTGTCTGTCTGGGAGCCAGTCTCTGTGGCAAAGTCAGACAGCGGCAAAGTCCCCCAAGTCAGAGGTAAACAAATCCAAACAGGGAAATGCCTGATCTTTTTCAGACTCCCTCCAACTCTTATCCCCCCTCCTCCATTCCCCCACCCCCTAACACCCTATCTACTGAAGTGATTGGCTGAGCCCACAGGGTGTGTTTGGTCATGATCAGGAAGTGATGTTGGCAGCAAAACACAGGATTAGTGGAAACAGCGGGAGGGAACAGCTCGCAACGGGACATCCACTGAGTCATCACTATATCATCTAAGACTCTGCTCGTTACTTTCCACTTCAAAAGTAGCAGGGCTGTCACGTGTGACTAGTGTAGCCAGCGGAAGTGCTATTTCACATAGATTCCCGACATTAAGAGAAAACGATGTCGTCAGGTCAAAATATGTCTCTTAGACTTAGAAGTGGAGTTAGTTTCTGCTACTTATTCTAGTCCTAGTATATACAATTCCAGTCAAACGTTTGGACACACCTACTCATTCAAGGGTTTTAAATTGTACTATTTTCTACATTGTGCAATAATAGTGAAGACATCAAAACTATGAAATAACATATGGAATCATGTAGTAACCAAAATATATTTTATATTTGAGATTCTTCAAAGTAGCCACCCATTGCCTTGATGTCAGCTTTGCACACTTTTGGCATTCTCTCAATCAGCAGGTAGTCACCTGGAATGCATTTCAATTAACAGGTGTGCCTCGTAAAAAGTCCATATCATGGTAAGAACAGCTCAAATAAGCAAAGAGAAATGATAGTCCATCATTACTTTAAGACATGAAGGTCAGTCAATACGGAACATTTCAAGAACTTTGAAAGTTTCTTCAAGTGCAGTTGCAAAAACCATCCAGTGCTATGAAACTGGCTCTCATGAGGACTGCCACAGGAAAGGAAGACTCAGAGTTACCTCTGCTGCAGAGGATAAGTTCATTAGAGTTACCAGCCTCGGATTGCAGCCCAAATAAATGCTTCAGAGTTCAAGTAATAGACACATCCCAACATCTGTTCAGAGGAGACTGCGTGAATCAGGCCTTGGTCGAAATGCTACAAAGAAACCACTACTAAATAATATCAATAAGAGGAAGAGGCTTGCTTTGGCCAAGAAACACGAGCAATGGACATTAGACAGGTGGAAATCTGTCCTTTGGTCTGATGAATCCAAATTTGGATCCAACCGCCGTGTCTTTGTGATGCAGAGTAGGTGAACTGATGATCTCCGCATGTGTGGCTCCCACCGTGAAGCATGGAGGAGGTGTGATGGTGCTTTTTTGGTAACACTGTCAGTGATTTATTTAGAATTCAAGGCACACTTAACCAACAAGACTACCACAGCATTCCTCGATACGCCATCCAATCTGGTTTTCGCTTAGTGGGACTTTCAATTGTTTTCAACAGGACAATGACACAACACACCTCCAGGCTATTTGATCACCAAGGAGAGTGATAGGAGTGCTGCATCAGATGACCTGGCTTCCAAAATCACCTGACCTCAACCCAATTGAAATGGTTTGGGATGAGTTGGACCTCAGAGTGAAGGGAAAGCAGCCAAAAAGTGCCCAGCACATATGGGAACTCCTTCGAGACTGTTGGAAAAGCATTCCAGGCAAAGCTGGTTGAGAGAATTACAAGAGTGTGCTAAGCTGTCATCAAGACAAAGGGTGGCTACTTTGAAGTATCTAAAATATTTTTGATTTGTTTTACACTTTCTTGGTTACTACACTGCTACTTCACTATTACTCTACAATGTAGAAAATAGTAAAACATAAAGAAAAACCCTTAAATGAGTAGGTGTATCTAAACTTTTGACTGGTACTGTAGATATTATTCCAATGAATCTCAGACCAATGACGACTTATCTGGCACATACAGTATTTGAATATCTGCTAGTCGTTTTCATTTTTCTCAACAGTTGTTGACCTCTAGCAAGGTAAATCTATCAGTGGGCTTTCTTGTTCTGAATGCTTCATGTATTAAATAATCATCACTGGGGTCAAATGGGATCCATTTCTCTGAAATCACCCTTGATGACTGAAAATGTTCTCTGGGAGATATATACTGCATTTCATGATAGGAGGCTAAATTGAATCATACTCTGAGGGAATATGGCATACTCAGGAATTCAATTTTCTGGTCGTTAAAAAGCAATCCACAAAAAAGGCAACACTAATCAAAAACTCTGGGATAAATTTTACTCACTGAAGCTTTGAGAATCCAATTGAATATTTTAAGTGTTGGGCTGTTGCTGGAATCAAGTGAAAGTCTGAGCCCATGCAGTCGAGAGGATATCTGTAACTTGTGGAAAACTATCGCTGTGACTTTAACACCAGTTAATATTTACAGTGCATTCGGGAAGTATTCAGACTCCTTGACTTTTTCCACATTTTGTTACGTTACAACCTTATTTTAAATTAATGAAATAAACTCATCAAAAAAGGAAACGTCCCTTTTTCAGGACTCTTTCAAAGTTAATTAGTAATAACTTCACAGATCTTTACTGGAAAGGGTTTAAACTGCCATGCTAGGCAAAGCTCCGCCTTATCTCAGCTCACTGGTCACGATGGCAACACCCATCCGTAGCACGCGCTCCAGCAGGTGTATCTCATTGAGCATCCCCAAAGCCAACACCTCATTCGGCCGCCTTTCGTTCCAGTACTCTGCTGCCTGTGACTGGAACGATTTGCAAAAATCGCTGAAGTTGGAGACTTTTATCTCCCTCACCAACTTCAAACATCAGCTATCTGAGCAGCTAACCGATCGCTGCAGCTGTACATAATCTATTGGTAAATAGCCCACCCATTTTCACCTACCTCATCCCCACAGTTTTTATTTATTTACCTTTCTGCTCTTTTGCACACAAATATCTCTACCTGTACATGATCATCTGATCATTTATCACTCCAGTGTTAATCTGCAATATTGTAATTATTCGCCTACCTCCTCATGCCTTTTGCACACATTGTATATAGACTCCCCTTTTTTTTCTCTACTGTGTTATTGACTTGTTCCTGGCCAAGAACAAGGAGTGGCTGCACATTGAGGACTACTCCGTTTCCCTGACAACACTAGACCAAAGATAATTGTGTAGATAATTGTGTAGTCTAGAGCGATTTTCTAGGTTACCTAGCCAGCTATTGTCGTTCTTTTAACGCAACGTAACGTAATCAACACTGCTAGCTAGCTAACCAGCTAGCCCCTGAATCAACAACGCAGCCAGCTATTTGTCGTCCTTAACGTAGGAGACACTGCTAGCTAGCTAACAGCTAGCCAACGTCTACCGATTAGAACTCAACAACCCAGTCGCATTCCGCCTCGCTCCACAGGTAGTATCACATTTTCATTTCATTTCATTACAGTACAACGGTTTGATTTGTTTGATCGTAGCTAGCTACATAGCTAGCTACATAGCCGTCTCTGTATCAAAGATAATTGTGTAGTCTAGAGCGATTTTCTAGGTTACCTAGCCAGCTATTGTCGTTCTTTTAACGCAACGTAACGTAATCAACAACGCAGCCACTGCCAGCTAGTCTACAAAGTCAACAACGCAGCCACTGCCACCTAGCCTACTTCAGCAGTACTGTATCATTTTTAATCATTTTAGTCAATAAGATTCTTGCTACGTAAGCTCAACTTTCTGAACATTCGAGACGTGTAGTCCACTTGTCATTCCAATCTCCTTTGCATTAGCGTAGCCTCTTCTGTAGCATGTCAACTATGTGTCTGTCTATCCCTGTTCTCTCCTCTCTGCACAGACCATACAAACGCTCCACACCGCGTGGCCGCGGCCACCTAATCTGGTGGTCCCAGCGCGCACGACCCACGTGGAGTTCCAGGTCTCCGGTAGCCTCTGGAACTGCCGATCTGCGGCCAACAAGGCAGAGTTCATCTCAGCCTATGTCTCCCTCCAGTCCCTCGACTTCTTGGCACTGACGGAAACATGGATCACCACAGATAACACTGCTACTCCTACTGCTCTCTCTTCGTCCGCCCACGTGTTCTCGCACACCCCGAGAGCTTCTGGTCAGCGGGGTGGTGGCACCGGGATCCTCATCTCTCCCAAGTGGTCATTCTCTCTTTCTCCCCTTACCCATCTGTCTATCGCCTCCTTTGAATTCCATGCTGTCACAGTTACCAGCCCTTTCAAGCTTAACATCCTTATCATTTATCGCCCTCCAGGTTCCCTCGGAGAGTTCATCAATGAGCTTGATGCCTTGATAAGCTCCTTTCCTGAGGACGGCTCACCTCTCACAGTTCTGGGCGACTTTAACCTCCCCACGTCTACCTTTGACTCATTCCTCTCTGCCTCCTTCTTTCCACTCCTCTCCTCTTTTGACCTCTCCCTCTCACCTTCCCCCACTACTCACAAGGCAGGCAATACGCTCGACCTCATCTTTACATTTAACATTTACATTTAACATTTAAGTCATTTATCAGACGCTCTTATCCAGAGCGACTTACAAATTGGTGCGTTCACCTTAAGACATCCAGTGGAACAGCCACTTTACAATAGTGCATCTAAATCTTTCAAGGGGGGGTGAGAAGGATTACTTTATCCTATCCTAGGTATTCCTGAAAGAGAATTACTAGATGCTGTTCTTCCACTAACCTCATTGCAACTCCCCTCCAAGTCTCCGACAACTACCTTGTATCCTTTTCCCTCTCGCTCTCATCCAACACTTCCCACACTGCCCCTACTCGGATGGTATCGCGCCGTCCCAACCTTCGCTCTCTCTCCCCCGCTACTCTCTCCTCTTCCATCCTATCATCTCTTCCCTCTGCTCAAACCTTCTCCAACCTATCTCCTGATTCTGCCTCCTCAACCCTCCTCTCCTCCCTTTCTGCATCCTTTGACTCTCTATGTCCCCTATCCTCCAGGCCGGCTCGGTCCTCCCCTCCCGCTCGGTGGCTCGACGACTCATTGCGAGCTCACAGAACAGGGCTCCGGGCAGCCGAGCGGAAATGGAGGAAAACTCGCCTCCCTGCGGACCTGGCATCCTTTCACTCCCTCCTCTCTACATTTTCCTCTTCTGTCGCTGCTGCTAAAGCCACTTTCTACCACTCTAAATTCCAAGCATCTGCATCTAACCCTAGGAAGCTCTTTGCCACCTTCTCCTCCCTCCTGAATCCCCCTCCCCCTCCTCCCTCTCTGCAGATGACTTCGTCAACCATTTTGAAAAGAAGGTCGACGACATCCGATCCTCGTTTGCTAAGTCAAACGACACCGCTGGTTCTGCTCACACTGCCCTACCCTGTGCTCTGACCTCTTTCTCCCCTCTCTCTCAGATGAAATCTCGCGTCTTGTGACGGCCGGCCGCCCAACAACCTGCCCGCTTGACCCTATCCCCTCCTCTCTTCTCCAGACCATTTCCAGAGACCTTCTCCTTACCTCACCTCGCTCATCAACTCATCCCTGACCGCTGGCTACGTCCCTTCCGTCTTCAAGAGAGCGAGAGTTGCACCCCTTCTGAAAAAACCTACACTCGATCCCTCCGATGTCAACAACTACAGACCAGTATCCCTTCTTTCTTTTCTCTCCAAAACCCTTGAACGTGCCGTCCTTGGCCAGCTCTCCCCCTATCTCTCTCAGAATGACCTTCTTGATCCAAATCAGTCAGGTTTCAAGACTAGTCATTCAACTGAGACTGCTCTTCTCTGTATCACGGAGGCGCTCCGCACTGCTAAAGCTAACTCTCTCTCCTCTGCTCTCATCCTTCTAGACCTATCGGCTGCCTTCGATACTGTGAACCATCAGATCCTCCTCTCCACCCTCTCCGAGTTGGGCATCTCCGGCGCGGCCCACGCTTGGATTGCGTCCTACCTGACAGGTCGCTCCTACCAGGTGGCGTGGCGAGAATCCGTCTTCTCACCACGTGCTCTCACCACTGGTGTCCCCAGGGCTCTGTTCTAGGCCCTCTCCTATTCTCGCTATACACCAAGTCACTTGGCTCTGTCATAACCTCACATGGTCTCTCCTATCATTGCTATGCAGACGACACACAATTCATCTTCTCCTTTCCCCCTTCTGATGACCAGGTGGCGAATCGCATCTCTGCATGTCTGGCAGACATATCAGTGTGGATGACGGATCACCACCTCAAGCTGAACCTCGGCAAGACGGAGCTGCTCTTCCTCCCGGGGAAGGACTGCCCGTTCCATGATCTCGCCATCACGGTTGACAACTCCACTGTGTCCTCCTCCCAGAGCGCTAAGAACCTTGGCGTGATCCTGGACAACACCCTGTCGTTCTCAACTAACATCAAGGCGGTGGCCCGTTCCTGTAGGTTCATGCTCTACAACATCCGCAGAGTACGACCCTGCCTCACACAGGAAGCGGCGCAGGTCCTAATCCAGGCACTTGTCATCTCCCGTCTGGATTACTGCAACTCGCTGTTGGCTGGGCTCCCTGCCTGTGCCATTAAACCCCTACAACTCATCCAGAACGCCGCAGCCCGTCTGGTGTTCAACCTTCCCAAGTTCTCTCACGTCACCCCACTCCTCCACTCTCTCCACTGGCTTCCAGTTGAAGCTCGCATCCGCTACAAGACCATGGTGCTTGCCTACGGAGCTGTGAGGGGAACGGCACCTCAGTACCTCCAGGCTCTGATCAGGCCCTACACCCAAACAAGGGCACTGCGTTCATCCACCTCTGGCCTGCTCGCCTCCCTACCACTGAGGAAGTACAGTTCCCGCTCAGCCCAGTCAAAACTGTTCGCTGCTCTGGCCCCCCAATGGTGGAACAAACTCCCTCACGACGCCAGGACAGCGGAGTCAATCACCACCTTCCGGAGACACCTGAAACCCCACCTCTTTAAGGAATACCTAGGATAGGATAAAGTAATCCTTCTCACCCCCCCCTTAAAATATTTAGATGCACTATTGTAAAGTGGCTGCTCCACTGGATGTCATAAGGTGAATGCACCAATTTGTAAGTCGCTCTGGATAAGAGCGTCTGCTAAATGACTTAAATGTAAATGTAAAATGTACTCCATGTGTAACTCTGTGTTGTCTGTTCACTCTGCTATGCTTTATCTTGGCCAGGTCGCAGTTGCAAATGAGAACCTGTTCTCAACTAGCCTACCTGGTTAAATAAAGGTGAAATAAAAAATAAAAAACTAGAGGTTGACCGATTAATCGGAATGGCCGATTAATTAGAGCCGATATCAAGTTTTCATAACAATCGGTAATCGTAATTTTTGGACACCGATCATGGTCGATTACATTGCACTCCACGAGGAGACTGCGTGGCAGGCTGTCTACCTGTTATGCAAGTGCAGCAAGGAGCCAAGGTAAGGTGCTAGCTAGTGTCATGACGTTGGCCTGGGGGTAGGTTTATGACAGTCATAAATACCTCTTCTCCCCCTTTTCCTCTCTCTACCTTACTGATGTTACATTTGCAAACCCTTGGTTAACATAGAGATTCTGGGAACATCAGAAGGTGGGGGGAAATGAACAATATTCTGGTAATCTGACCAATGGAACATATGCGGTGGTACTTAATGAATATGATGTCAGTTCGGTTGTCATCTGAGACATTCTTATCAATGATAAGATGACTAATCTACAGTGGAAAGTCTACACATCAGAGTTGTCGGATTCACATGGAATTGTTGTTCAATTTAAATGTTTGAATATGAAATTATTTGTGATGGGATGAAATGTGATTTTAGCTTCTAAAATGTGAGATTTGGGTTTTCATAAGATAGTGCTCTGCTCAATCAGTGGCCCGCCCCTGTGAAGGGACATGGGCTATAAAACTTTTCAAACACGCCCTCCTCTCCCTTCCTATATAACCCTTGACGACAATATAACCCCCTGTTCCGAGGACGTGAGGACGACGGTCCGATGTCAGAATGGTTCAGATAATAACTACAGAACGAAGCGAACATCAGCGTGAGCTTTGGATGCGAATGGTGTGAACTTTGAACTCTTATTCACTACAGAAGTGATACCTCCTAGCCGTTGAGTTAGCAACAGCCGAGGCAAACAAGGGTTTTAGGAAGGTACAGACAGAGTATCCCGTCTATCACACAACGACATTACTACAACGTATCCAATTGACAACCAGAGACATTCTTCAAAGGACTCGGTTGGGCAACACAGCCTTCCATCTACCACCAACCTACCGAAGCACAGCTCAGAGTAAATATTTATTGCATTTTCCTTTTCCAAATGGGCGGTAATTTAGAATGCATATGATACTGTATTTACGATAGCACAGGTTCGCCCTTTGTTCCTCAGTCTTCCCGCTCTTTCACTTTCACCCAGCCCCTTTTCTTTTGTGTAACAAGCTGTCATATCTGTTCCGCCCAGTAGGGACGTTTTCCTTTATGACGTAATTTGTAATCAAGTTATGATTAAATTATGTGTATGTGTAATTCTGTGTGATTAGTTAGGTATTTAGTAAATAAATAATTAAACCCAATTTTGTATTGCTGATTCAACTTGTTAGCCAGGGTTCGTGCAGATAACTAAGAATTTAAAACTTTCAGATGAGACTGAATTAAGATGACAATTAATATTGACTGCTATTGGTGTAAAATATTACTAGGTCTTTAAGAGTTTATTCGGAAAATAACAGCTCTATAAATATTATTTTGTGGTGCCCAACTTTCTAGTTAATTACATTTACATGATTAGCTAAATCAGGTAATATTAATTACGGAGAAATTATTTTATAGAATAGCATGTCATATCACTTAATCCGGCATAGCCAAAGACACGACACTAGCATTAAACGTATCTTAGAAAAAATAATTAATCTTAACATAATCACCAGTTAACTACACATGGTTGATGATATTACTAGTTTATCTAACTTGTCCTGCATTGCATATAATCAATGCGGTGCCTGTTAATTTATCATTGAATCATAGCCTACTTCGCCAAACGGGTGATTTAACAAGCGCATTCTCGAAAAAAGCACTGTCGTTGCACCAATGTGTACCTAACCATAAATATCAACGCCTTTCTCAAAATCAATACAAAAGTATATATTTTTTAAACCTGCATATTTAGTTAATATTGCCTGATAAAATGAATTTATTTTTACTAGGGAACTTGTGTCACTTGTCTTGCGTTCTGTGCAGCAGAGACAGGGTATATGCAGCAGTTTGGGCCGACTGGCTCGTTGCGAACTGTGAAGACTATTTCTTCCTAACAAAGACAGCCAACTTCGCCAAACGGGGGGTGATTTAACAAATGCGCATTTGCGGAAAAAGCATAATCGTTGCACAAATGTACCTAACCATAAACATCAATGACTTTCTTAAAATCAATACACAGAAGTACATATTTTTAAACCTGCATATTTAGTTAAAAGAAATAATGTTAGCAGGCAATATTAAACTTGTGTCACTTCTCTTGCTTTCATTGCACGCAGAGTCAGGGTATTTGCAACAATTTGGGCCGCCTGGCTCATTGCGAACTAATTTGCCAGAATTTTACGTAATTATGATATAACATTTAAGGTTGTGCAATGTAACAGGAATATTTAGACTTATGGATGGCACCCGTTAGATAAAATGCGTAACGGTTCCGTATTTCACTGAAAGAATAAACGTTTTATTTTCAAAATGATAGTTTCCGGATTTGACTATATTAATGACCTAAGGCTTGTATTTCTGTGTGTTATTATGTTATAATTAAGTCTATGATTTGATATTTGAAAGAGCAGTCCGACTGAACGGTGGTAGACAGCAGCAGGCTCGTAAGCATTAATTCAAACAGCACTTTCGTGCATTTGCCAGCAGCTCTTCGCAATGCTTCAAGATTTTTTTGGTCCTCCAATAATCTGTATCGGCGTTGAAAAATCATAATCGGTCATGTTTCCCATGCTTGTTCAATGAACCATAAACAATTAATGAACATGCATCTGTGGAACGGTCGTTAAGACACTAACAGCTTACAGATGGTAGGCAATTAGGTCACAGTTATGAAAACCTAGGACACAAAAGCGGCTTTCTACTGACTCTGCTCATCTGCGTGAAAGTGCCTTAGGCATGCTGCAAGGAGTCGTGAGGACTGCAAATGTCCGTACTGTGAGACAACACTACACAGGGAGACAGGGCGGACCACGTGTAACAACACCTGCACAGGATTGGTACATCCAAACATCACACCTGCGGGACAGGTACAGGATGGCAACAACTGCCCAAGTTAAAGCAGGAACGCACAATGTTCAGACTGTCAGCCATAGGCCAAGACTGAGGGCTTGTAGGCCTCACCAGACATCACCGTCACCTATTCTTTTTTTTTTACACCTTTATTTAACTAGGCAAGTCAGATAAGAACAAATTCTTATTTTCAATGAAAGCCTAGGAACAGTGGGTTCACTGCCTTGTTCAGGGGCAGGACAACAGATTTTTCAGCTCGGGGAGTCGATCTTGCAACCTTTCGGTTACTAGTCCAAGGCTCTAACCACTAGGCTACCTGCCACCTATGGGCACAAACCCACCGTTGCTGGACCAGACAGGACTGGCAAAAAGTTCTCTTCACTGACGCATTGCGGTTTTGTTTCACAGGGGGTGATGGTCGGGTTCGCGTTTATCGTCGAAGGAATGAGCCTTACAAAGAGGCCTGTACTCTGGAGCGGGATCGATTTGGAGGTGGAGGGTCCGTCATGGTCTGAGGAGGTGTGCCACAGAATCATCAGACTGCCTGCAATGACAACAAGCTCAATCTCAACGCTGTGCATTACAGGGAAGACATCCTCCAGGCTCATCCTGACATGACCCTCCAGCATGACAATGCCTCCAGCCATACTGCTCGTTCTGTGCGTGATTTCCTGCAAGACAGGAATGTCAGTGTTTTGCCATGGCTAGCGATGAGCCTGGATCGCAATTACATTGAGCATGTCTGGGACCTGTTGGATCGGAGGGTGAGGGCTAGGGCCATTCCCCACAGAAATGTCCGGGAACTTGCAGGTGCCTTGGTTTGAAGAGTGGGGTAACATCTCACAGCAAAAACGGGCAAATCTGGTGCAGTCCATGAGGAGGCGATGCACTGCAGTACTTAATGCAGCTGGGCGCCACACCAGATACTGACTGTTACTTTTGATTTTCAGCCCCCTTTGTTCAGGGACATATTATTCAATGTCTGTTAGTCACATGTCTGTAGAATTGTTCAGTTTATGTCTCAGTTTTTGAATCTTATGTTCATACCAATATTTACACAAGTTTGCTTTCTTTTTTTTGCTGAGTTTAGTTCATTTCCCCTCACGAATCTGCACACAATAATGACAAAATAAAAACAGTTTAAAAAAAAAAAAACATATTTGCAAATGTATATATATAAAAAATAACATTTACATAAGTATTCAGACCTTTTACTTTGTTGAAGCACCTTTGGCAGCCTCTATAAGCTTGATGCACCTGTATTTGGGGAGTTTCTCCCATTCTTCTTTGCAGATCTTCTCAAGCTCTATCATATTGGATGGGGAGCGTCACTGCACAGCTATTTTCAGGTCTCTCCAGAGATGTTCAATCGAGTTCAAGTCCGTCTCTGGCTGGACCACTCAAGGACATTCAGAGACTTGTCCCGACGCCACTCCTGCGTTGTCTTGGCTGTGTGCTTAGGGTCGTTGTCCTTCGCCCCAGTCTGAGGACCTTAGCCCTCTGGAGCAGGATTTCATCAAGGATCTCTCTGTACTGTTTCCCAGTCCCTGCCACTGAAAAACATCACCATAAGGATGGTGCCAGGTTTCCTCCAGATGTGACGCTTGGCGTTCAGACCAAGAGTATTTCCAAGCGGGCTGTCATGTGCCTTTTACTGAGGAGTGGCTTCCGTCTGACCACTCTACCATAAAGGCCTGGTTGGTGGAGTGCTACAGAGATTGTAGTGCTCTGGATAAGAGCGTCTGCTAAATGACTTAAATGTAATGTAAATGTAGTCCTTCTGGAAGGTTGTCCCATCTCCACAGAGGAACTCTGGAGCAATCTCACAGTGGCCATCAGGTTCTTGGTCAACTCCCTGACCAAGGCCCTTCTCCCCCGATTACTCAGTTTGGCCAGGCTCAGAAGTGTTAAAATCCTAGGCCAGGAGTCTCCAACTCCATTTCCATGGAAAGCTAATGTGTGTGCAGGCTTTTGTTCCAACCATGCACCACTTCAGCTGTTTTAAACAATCTGCATTATGAACTATAAAGAGTTGGAACAAAAGCCCGCACACAGGTACTGTACCTCTCTAGGACCGGAACTGCACCCTAGACATTATCCTAGTGTTTACTTCTCCCGAGTTATGGATAGGAATATATAAATTATATTTTTATTGTGTTTCATTAGGCTCAGCAAACAACAAACAGTATTGACCAATGACCAGTGAGCTAATGATGTATTCATTATATACAGTGGTATTTATGTATTTCAATGTAACATCATAGTGGGCTGGGACACTGTTTCAGTGTTCATCCTATTGCACGCTTCTCACTGTCTGCAGAATTAGGATTTGAGTGCCTTAAATCTTACAGACAATTAATTTGTTCCATCAGCTTCTTAAATTTACAGCAAAGGTTAAAGCCAGATTGGAAAAGTCAACCGTTTTAATAGCTTAATTAGTTATATACTCTTTCTCTCTATCTGTGACACCACAATTTTAACCATCAAAACATTATTTAATGAGTCATTTATGCAAAGAGCAAATCAAGTGTAGGTCAAATCGTTATCCTCGCTGTAACAATCCACAAAAAATATATATGTCATCGTAACCATGTGGATTGGTACTGTAGCTTCTTTTTTCAGAAGAATAAAGGAAATATTATTCAAATGAGGCTCAGTAAAATCAGCCTAAACATATATTCAATGTTTAAATTCTTCAGTAGTGTTCTTCCCTCTGCTCCTTAGTGTGCTGTAAAATAGTAAGGAGCTGGTTAACCTCAGTGTAGGGTATCCAAACAGCCTTCAATACACAGGAAGTCCCAAACAGAATTGGCTTAGAGACAAATAGTCCTACATTAGATAGCTTGATCCTTATCAAACAATACCTCCAATAGAAGTTCAATGTTTTTCAAAATATGGCAGCCGATACTGGATAAATGGTCTAGTCCCGCTTCATAACTGGGTTGACGATCTGCTGCTACTCTGTGCTGTACTCCTCAGTATTTATTTTTGGCTTAACTACACTGCTTGTAATGACTATATGCTGTCTTCTTATACATGTACCACCTAATAGGATTTTGTTTTATTTTGTGTATGTGTGAGTTAAGCTTTGTTTTGTCCTCTAAATTGTCCATCCCATTCAACAGTAAAATTAATGTCATTGTTAGTATTGCTGTCTTTTTTATTAGATTTTTGATTGTAAAATAATAAACATATTATTTTTTTAAATAATTGGCTTAGAGAGAGAGAAGAAAACAGCTAGCATTAAGTTTACGGCACAACTATTATTATTATTTTTTTGCTATCCTTTATTTCGACAGGGAGGTATGCCGAGACCAATGTCTCTTTCACAGATGACCGCTGTATACACATCAATATGCACATCACTATACACCTCAATACACGAAAAGCAAAACACAATCATAGAAAACAAAGATTTTGCAGTAAAACGGTCCTCAAATCAGCCTTTTGAATTGCCCTAGAGACACCAATTCATCCAATTTTAGAGCCTTGGAGACTACTCCACAAGTAAGGTGCAAAGAAACTAAAAGCAGGTTTACCTAACTCAGTGGAGATCGAAGGGCTCTTCAGAGTTAACCTCTCTGAGACTAGGTCTGGTAGCTCGTACGTCTGTAAGTTAACAACGAAGTACGGTACGGCGGAAGTTTAAGCAGGAGGGCTTTATAAACAGAAAGAGTGCATTGCATCAATCTACTAGATTTCAGAGAAGGCCAACCTACTTTCTGATACAGAATGTCGTGAAGTGTACTGAATCTCCCATAAGAAAGCATAGTGCGCAATGAAAACTGCGTCCAAAGGCTTCAATACAGTGGCAGCTGCAGAAGACATGGATGGCGATTTAAGGCAGCCCCCCCACACCTCTGATTCAGAGGGGTTGGGTTAAATGCGGAAGATGCATTCAGTTGTACCACTGACCAGGTATCCCCTTTTCCCTTTGATATTGACAATATCCTCATAGTCTTTGAATGGTATGAATGTCAAATGAATTATTTGTTTTCCACTATTTAAAATCAAATCAAATTTTATTTGTCACATACACATGGTTAGCAGATGTTAATGCGAGTGTAGCGAAATGCTTGTGCTTCTAGTTCCAACAATGCAGTAATAACCAACAAGTAATCTAACTAACAATTCCAAAACTACTGTCTTATACACAGTCTAAGGGGATCAAGAATATGTACATAAGGATATATGAATGAGTGATGGTACAGAGCAGCATAGGCAAGATACAGTAGATGGTATAGAGTACAGTATATACATATGAGATGAGTATGTAAACAAAGTGGCATAGTTAAAGTGGCTAGTGATAGGCATAACCTATTCCTATAAAATCTATTTTAATGATGAATTTCTTAACTAACTCATCAACATGCTTTTTGAATGATTGCTTTTCGTCAATCCAGATATTTATAAGCGGGACACGATCAATGAAGGCACCATCCAACATTCATATGCATAAATCATCACATACATTTTTAGGTGATGTGGAGAATAACATATAATTGGTTGTACCTGCATTGAAAAGTAACAATTCCACTTCAACAAAGACATTCTGCTAAGCAATGAAGGGAGAGTGATGCTCCGAAAGAGTCTGGTCAACAGTCGGTGCAATAGCATACACAACATTGTCATCTGCATACATATTTTTGACAGAAAGACCAACATAAAATTGATCCCTGTGGGAAATATTTCCTAATATCTAAACAAAATCACATTGTGTCCCTGTCCTGACTGTCAAGTCATTTTCAAACCAATTACATAACGCCTGATCCATACCGATTGTAGACCACCTTTGAATTAATAAAGATTGGGGTACTGTGTGTGTGTGTGTGTGTGTGTGCCGTGGTTGGGTTATATGGAACAGGAAAACCACATTAGGAAACCCACAAGGCCTCCATCTCCCTACAGCTCCTGTATCATACTCCTGATGACTATAAACAATTTACATTCAATAACATCTAACGTTTCCCCAATCCCTTTGCACCACTGAACTGTGACATCACTCACATTCCCTTCAATTCCAAACAGATATTATTCTCCCGCTGCCATTTTCAACGAATGAATTGGGTAGGCTGAAACCCAAATTCAAAGTTGAGGTACCCAGTTATCATTAATGATTGGAACTCAGTGGATTTTTTCTAAGATCAAATATTGACCTTATTATGCAAGGTTTTCAGAAAACCAATTGCTATTTCATATCAGTTGACATTGTATATGATAGGAATAACTGTGGTATGATACTATTCATTCGACATTACCACAATACAGTAGTTTGAGGAAGACAGACAGGCAAAATAGAAACCAGAGTAGAACCTTCAGGGTTTCTAATTCAGTTCTCTATATAATCTCAAACGAACCGTGCCAAATGACTATCACCAGCGCCCATTATAAAAGCAGTAGTGATATTTGCTTTTTGTCACACATATGATTAGTAAAATGAATGAGGCTAGCAGATTTCCCCATCCCCATGTATTCCCTTCCACCCTTCCAATCAGCTCCTTGCTCTATTCCCTTCTCAGTCAACTGAATCGCCCTCTCAATCACCGCAAGCACTTCCGGTTTCGCCCGTTTCTGCAAAACGACCTGCAGCTAATTCCGATCGACTTGATGAATTCAAACAACTAAAACCCTGGCCTGAATTCCTCCTCTACACCCCCCCCCCCCCTCCTGGGGAATCACTCCTTGTCGTTTTTAGGCCGGAGGGAAACAGCCCCAAGTCATCATCCCGCTTGGCAATTACAGTGAACGTACGGCGAACGATGCCTCATCTGTTGCCTTCACCGTTCTCTGACGTCGGGATGAAAAACAGGGGTGTTTACCGAGAAGGGGGTGCCATTTACCAGGGTAAATATGCGTGTTCCGGGCCGGTGAAGGGTTGATGGTTGTGCGGGAGCGGAGTAGGGATCTGATATACGACCGGATCCAGCGAGAGGGGTGATCAAGGTTGCTTCCATCACTCACTTAGCTAATCTTTTCTGCCCGCGGGAAAAACAAATGACGCTCGCTAGAAGCAGCAAACCGAGCTCGGACGACCTGTCTGTGTCACAGCTTCATCCTGCTGGGTGCTGTAGAGACAGTCAGACGTTCTCTGTTTTAGGTAAATTTGGCATCTTGAGACATCTGACACGTGATTGATGAATTGATATGCAGTCGACTGATGAATGCAATGGCATGGGACTGTTGTGACAATGTGCACTAAAACGAGGCATGGATATAACCGGCAGTTTATCCACTTAAGCAGAGTTCACTTACCTAAAGTGCTCTCATCAGGAGTTTACTGTGAAGTATATTGAGACATTTCAGTTGCCTGCCCCAAAAAGTTGAATTCACCATCTAAGGACACAGATTCTTGACAGAAAGGTCTTTTCATCCCTGAAGGCCAGGATGTTTTAATGTGTGATAAATTAACAATGACAGCAGACAAGGTCAAGACAGAAGCAAGACATAAAAGACAGGATAGATTCAAACAGATTTGCGCTAGCCAACACCTGCATAGCGGTTGTTTTGCCAGTCTCTGTGGTGGAACTGCATTACAGCTGTCAAATCCAAAAGCATCTCCTTGCGTTACTTTAACGTGGACACTGCCATTGGATGCGACGAAATCACACACCCGACTTTATCATCTGACAAATCCCATGCAGCCGCGTTATAAGTTCAAACACTCAAATGTGTGATGTTCTATTGTGAACACCTCTATTAGACTAAATCCCCTCATCTAAATGAACATGAAAACATGCAATAGCCTACACGTTTTGAACTTCTAACACAGTAGGGATATTAAGAAAGGGAGTGGTTTATGACACACGAGAGCAGCCACTCACTGATTTGTCACCTCATACCACAGTGACACCTCCCACACAGCCAAAATATTTGTTATGCAGATATCGGCCAACACTAATTAAATCTATGCCTTCATTGAGACACTGTACGACACAGAAACCCAGATACAAAACTGACTAAACATTTCTGGGCACATCCATTCCTTGAGGTTCACTTTATTTTGATGTGTACGGTATCCATCTACCTACAGCTGTATCTCCTTAGACTAAGAATGAATACAGCAAGAACCCTACGGGATCAAATTTGCCTCGAGCCAAATGAGCTCAAATCTAATTCTACAGGGCAAAAACACGCAGCCATTCTGAATAAAAATTAGCGAGGCCATTTTACACTATTGCAGTTTTTACTGCTGTATTTTCTAGCCTTTTGGCCTCCAATAGCCTCGGCTATATAATATTCCTTAATTTGTCAATGGAAGTAGAGGAGTCAGATATATACTGTACACACAGATGCATGAAACACACTATATGGTAGACTAGAACCGTACTGTTCAGGCTCTGCCTTCTTTTCACGCGGTTCTTTCCAGAACAGTTCCAGTAACTATGGTGAACGCATAACCAGGCTAGCCCAGTACAGCTTGGCTGTGAATCAGGCAAGAGTGCATCCTATGTCCAACAGCTCAGGCCTCTGTAAATTTCTGCGGTCCTCATCCTTGGAAGCTGTCACCTCAAGCAGCAAGGTGCATTGTGGGTACTGTGCATTCAGTCCGGTATTGCCGCAAACAGCGTATCGACCCCACCTGGAGGATCGGTACAAGTCAGCAACTTTATCAACAGCGAGCAGGAGAAGGAGAAAAAATGAAATTGCATTTTGATGATGGATGCACCTGTCGGCGCGAGAGAAAAACAAATGCCAACAACATCAGAGGCTAGAAATCTTCCCTTGAACGTCAACGACCGTATGTTAATGCTAATCACCTCTGGATCCGATGCTGCTATGTTATGTATTCATATACAGTACAAAAAAAAACATTCTTACACACAATGTAGATTTACATATTGAAGAAATCTTACTAAGTCACTTTTCCTATGTAACTTCACAGTGCTTTAGTAGAATCAAAAGGCCTCTCCTCTTTCTTAAATAAGGCACTTACTACTATGTCACTCACTTTTCCTACCTACTGGGACAAACTGGTGAATCAATGTTGTTTCCATGTCATTTCAACAACAACAAAAATCCATGCGATGACATCCATGCGATGACATCCATGCGGAAAATTGATTGGATTTGAAAAAAAGTAATCAACGTAAGGGAATTTAGTGTTTTTTTTCATCCAACTTTTAACCTAAATCCAATGACATGGAGAAATGTTTTGTTGATTTGGTGAATTCTAACGTTCAACTAGAAATGTAAATCAAAACTAGACTTTGAACTGACGTCTGTGCCTAGTGGGTATGCACACTATCTTCACAGTGCTTTAGTCGAGCGTTGCAAAGTGGGGCACTAGTGATTGAAATGTAATTCCTTAGACAGAACAGAGAGGAGCGGATAGCAGCCTAGGCCTGAACATAATAACATACAGCAGCCCTTTCTCCTTTACATTGACATAGCTAATGAGATCCCAGTGAGCTCCTTCATAATGGAAGATCTAGGAGGCCAATTGTCACAAATAATTATATGGTAATCACCTCTCTGCAAAAACCCACTGCACCGAAGACCTTGGGCGCGCGTGCGCGCGAGAGAGAGACCCGGCACAAATGGGCAGAAAGAGAGTGGGAGACAATGCAAATGAGCAAAGGAAGGGAAAAAGAGTGAGCAAAAGTTAGAGAGAAAGAAAGAGACCGAGCGGTAGAGTGTGAGAGGCAACAATCCCCTGCGTTTCAGCAAGTGATTAATAGGAGAAAGCGAGACCCAAATAAAAACAACAATAAATACCATGCATAAATAAATGATGAACTAAAACAGTTGGTGGTTAGTCTTGATGCAGAGAGGGGGAATAGGGGGGGGATATGATGGATAGAAAGACATAGGGGCGGTGGTGGTTGTGGTGGAGGACCGGGGTGGTTAGCTAATGTAGCTTTAATGTAGCCGCTCTCAAACGAATCGTTCATCATAATGACGTGGCTCTTCATTTGCAACACAGTATGGTTGCCACAGTCTGTTGGAGGAGACTAGCGCATTACCGGTAGCATTAGCATCACCGCTGGGGTCCACCACTAAGGCGGGACAAGGAGGTTGGAGGATGCTAATGGGCGCTAAATGGATTTGATCTGAAATCACTGTGTGTATAGTAATTAGGGGGACAGGCCTCTATTGGGGTATTAAAATAAGGAGTTGACTTACTTAGGCTACACCAGGCAGGCAGTTTCACATAGGGAGGAAAACAGAGAGAGTTGGAGGAGGTTGAGGGTGGGACTGTGATGCTGGGCATCAAGAGCGAGGTGGAGAAATGAATCAGGTATGTTACTGTGACAGACGTCGGCGACAGTCACGATAGGACTGGCCAGTGGCCTTCCCTGCTCTTAAATTACTGATGGGAAGAGAGTGATTACCATTCTACAACAGACTGAATATCATTAAATCGGTTGAAAAATGTAATATTATATGTCAAGGATAAAGACATGATCACAGATACTGGCCACATGATTGGATTAAAGTAGCCAGGGGGGTATAGGTGAAATGCCTGTTAGAGATGGCTCTTCCTACTGCTTTATTCCTCACACACAGACTGACACAAACGTGCATGTGCGCACGCACACACACACACACACACAACTCCCTAATTAAATACTCACTCATTATGCATATGATAATAACATACAAATATCAACCAGCACTCCTCATATGCGTTAAAGACTACTGGATTACTTATATTTAGAACAAAAAAGTAATGAATCATTTGAGATGATTTCCCCCATATGGTATAAACACATTCTATTTTGTGCCATAATTATTGCTCAGTAGGGATTTGTAATGCATTTGGTCTATTCAGAGCAGTCATTACAAATGAACAGTGAATGTGCTCTCTAGTGCACATGACCTCTTATTGATGGGTCAATAAGAACGCACCCTCAGAGTGTCGGCAACAATCAGATGCATCCGCTTTTCAGGGGAAATGGATGCGACGGTGATGCGACTTCTGCTTTTGGATGTTAAGACGTATTTATGCATTAACAAGGCGATGCTCCATCTTAACTCCTCCACATTTACTGTATAGGTTCAACAGTGCAGAAGAGAACCTCCCCCAAAAGTGTTCTACATCAGGACCAGAAAGAAGGGAACGCCATTCAGGTGTTTGTTTTATGTCTACTACTTTAGGTTAATAAGAAAGAGAGAGACACAAAGATGATGAGAGAGACAGAGAAAGAGAGGGAGAGGAGGCAGAGAAAGAGAGAGAAAAAGAAAGAAGGAGAAGAGGAAAGGAGAGACGAGAGAAGGATAAACAAAAGGCGAGACCTCCAGGGAGCGTGTTGGTCACACAGCCTTCGCATGCGTTCAGCTGGACCACTGGACCGTGACAGAGTGGCACTGGGGAAGCTAACGACCACAAATAGAGATCACTCAGCTCTCGCCCCAAACCAGGACAAAACCCTCAGACACGCAGAACACACATATTAATTTCAAAACACAAACAAATAACGTCACATGCACACATTTTGGACTGAATTAACAGTACACAGATGGTTTGGAGAGCAAAAAAACAACAACACATAGACATATAGTACAGAACATACACACAAACCACAGGGGGCATAGAGTGTCAGACAGAAAACACACACTAGCCTTTCAACCTCTTGCTTCTCTGCCGTGTGCCTTCCCTGCATCACTCCCTGTTCTATTATGATGCCTCTCCACTATTTGCATGCATCTTCTATGGCGGTGCATCCTAAATGAACATAAGCATGCATCCTTAATTGACCAGCTCGTTAGTCCAAGTGATAATTGGCTATGGACCATCAACCTCTGGGATGTAAACGAGGTAGCACCCTCCAGGCTCGTTAGTTTGGGCTGGACCATTACACCGTGGTGTGTGTGTGCGTGTGCGTGTGTGCGTGCATGTAAATATCAAAACATTAGATTATGAGGTCAGACAGAATGTAAATGAACCATAGAACATATCACAGCATCTCACAACATTCTGTGAAGCTGGAGGGCAAGCAAATCATGCTATGGAACATGCTTAGGTGTAACCTGTATTGTCATTACCCTCTGACCTTAGAATCAGTGTGTGTTGTGGGTGTCGTGTGTCTATTGTGTGTCATGTTGTACAGTATCTGTCTAGCAGAGGCAAGAAAGTCATGTACAGGAGGAACTGTATGTTGTTGTAATTAGTGGTTTGTATGTGTGTGTTAGAGGTGTCATGTGTTTCCCAGCTACAGTACTGTATGTAAGCTTCAAATGTGAAATCGCATTTTCACATGTTAAATAGCAGTTTTCACATGTTGAGTTTAACTCATTTTATTTCAATTTATTTTTGTTCACCTTTATTTAACAAGGTAGGACAGTTGAGAACAAGTTCTCATTTACTACTTCGACCTGGCCAAGATAAAGCAAAGCAGTGAGACAAAAACAACAACAGAGTTACATATGGGATAAACAAATGTACAGTCAATAACAAAATAAAACATCTATGTACATTGTGTGCAAATGTAGAAGATTAGGGAGGTAAGGAAATAAATAAGCCATAGAGGCAAAATAATTACAATTTAGCATTAACACTGGAGTGATAGATGTCCAAGTACAGATACTGGGGTGCAAAGGAGCAAGGAGATAAATAACAATATGGGGATGAGGTAGTTGGGTGTGCTCTGACAACTCATGCTTAATGTTAGAGGGGAGATATGAGTCTCCAGCTTCAGTGATTTTTGCAATTCGTTCCAGTCATTGGCAGCAGAGAACTGGAAGGAAAGGCGGCCAAAGGAAGTGTTGGCTTTGTGGGTGACCAGTGAAATATACCTGCTGGAGCGTGTGCTACGGGTGGGTGTTGCTATGCTGACCAGTGAGCTGAGATAAGGGGATTTACCTAGCAGAGACTTACAGATGACCTGGAGCCAGTGGGTTTGGCGACGAATATGTAGCGAGGGCCAGCCAACGAGAGTATACAAGACGCAGTGGTGGGTAGTATATGGGGCTTTGGTGACAAAACGGATGGCTCTGTGATAGACAACATCCAGTTTGCTGAGTAGAGTGTTGGAGGCAATTTTGTAAATGACATCGCCGAAGTCAAGGATTGGTAGGATAATCAGTTTAACGAGGGTATGTTTGGCAGCATGAGTGAAGGAGGCTTTGTTGCAAAATAGGAAGTTGATTCTAGATTTAATTTTGGAATGTGAGTCTGGAAGGAGAGTTTACAGTCTAACCAGACACCTAGGTATTTGAGGTTGTCCACATATTCTAAGTCAGAACCATCCAGAGTAGTGATGCTAGTCGGGCGGGCGGGTGCGGGCAGGAAATCGGTTGAAGAGCATGCATTTAGTTTTACTAGCATTTCAAAGCAGTTGGACGCCACGGAAGGAGGGTTGTATGGCATTGAAGCTCGTTTGGAGGTTGATTAACACAGTGTCCAAAGAAGGGCCAGATGTATACAGAATGGTGTCGTCTGCGTAGAGGTGGATCAGAGAATCACCAGCAGCAAGAGTGACATCATTGATATATACAGAGAAAAGAGTCGGCCCGAGAATTGAACCCTGTGGCACCCCGGTAGAGACTGGACAACAGGCCCTCCGATTTGACACACTGAGAAGTAGTTGGTGAACCAGGCGAGGCAGTCATTTGAGAAACCAAGGCTATTGAGGCTGCCGATAAGAATGTGGTGATTGACAGAGTCGAAAGCTTTGGCCAGGTCGATAAAGACGGCTTCACAGTACTGTCTTTCATTGTTATGATATCGTTTAGGACCTTGAGCGTGGCTGAGGTGCACCCATGACCAGCTCGGAAACCAGATTGCATAGTGGAGAAGGTGTGATTCAAAATGGTCGGTGATCTGTTCTTTAACTTGGCTTTCAAAGATTTTAAAAAGGCAGGGCAGGATGGAAATAGGTCTGTAACAGTTTGGGTCCAGAGTGTCTCCCCCTTTGAAGAGGGGGATGACCGCGGCAGCTTTCCAATCTTTGGGGATTTCAGATGATACAAAAGAGAGGTTGAACAGGCTAGTAATAGGGGTTTCAACAATTGCGGCAGATAATCCAGATTGTCTAGCCCTGGTGATTTGTAGGGATCCAGATTTTGCAGCTCTTTCAGAACATCAGCTGTCTGGATTTGGGTGAAGGAGAAGCGGGGGGGGGGGGGGGGGCTTGGGCAAGTTGCTGCAGGAGGTGCAGAGCTGTTGGCCAGGTAGAAAGCATGGCCAGCTGTAGAATTTTTTTGTTTGAAATTATCGATTATCGTAAATTTGTCGGTGGTGACAGTGTTTCCTAGCCTCAGTGCAGTGGGCAGCTGGGAGGAGGTGTTCTTATTCTCCATGTGCTCTACAGTGTCCCAAAACATTTTGGAATTAGTGCTACAGGATGCAAATTTCTGTTTGAAAAAGCTAGCCTTAGCTTTCCTAACGGACTGTGTATATTGGTTCCTAACTTCCCTGAAGAGTTGCATATCGCGGGGCCTATTAGATGCTAATGCAGAACGCCACAGGATGTTTATGTGCTGGTCAAGGGGAGTCAAGTCTGGGGTGAACCAAGGGCTATATCTGTTCTTAGTTTAGCTTATTTAAGATAGTGAGGAAAGCACTTTTAATGAGCAACCAGGCATCCTCTACTGACGGGATGAGGTCAATATCCTTCCAGGATACACGTGCCAGGTTGATTAGTAAGGCCTGCTCGCTGAAGTGTTTAAGGGAGCGTTTGACAGTGATGAGGGGTGTTGGTTTGACCGACGACCATTACGGATGCAGGCAATGAGGCAGTGACCGCTGAGATCCTAGTTGAAGACGGCAGAAGTATATTTAGATGGAAAGTTGCTCAGGATGATATAGGGTTATACCTGGTAGGTTCCTTGATCATTTGTGTGAGATTCAGGGCATCTAGCTTAGATTGTAGGACGTCCGGGGTGTTAAGCATATCCCAGTTTAGGTCACCTAACAGTACAAACTCTGAAGATGGATGGGGGCAATCAATTCACATATGGTGTCCAGAGCACAGTCGGGGGCTGAGGGGGGTTGATAACAAGCGACAATGGTGAGAGACGTGTTTCTGGAAAGGTGGATTTTTAAAAGTAGAAGCTTGAATTGTTTGTGTACAGACCTGGATAGTATGACAGAACTCTGTAGGCTATCTCTGCAGTAGATTGCAACTCCGCCCCCTTTCGCAGTTCTATCTTGTCAGAAAATGTTGTAGTTGGGGATGGAAAAATCAGGAGTTTTGGTGGCCTTCCTAAGCGGAGTGGCCTTCCTTGGCAAAGTGTGCTAAAGCAGTGAATAAAACAAACTGACAGAGGAGGCTTCTGATGTTAACATGCATGAAACCAAGGCTTTAACAGTTACAGAAGTCAACAAATGAGAGCGCCTGGGGAATGGGAGTGGTGCTGGGGGCTGCAGGACCTGGGTTAACCTCTACATCACCAGAGGAACAGAGGAGGAGTGGGATAAGGGTACGGCTAAAGGCTATAAGAACTGGTTGTCTAGTTGCAGTAGCCATGTGTCCACATATGGAATAGAAAATTCTGTAATGCCATTCTGTAAAAAGGTAACTTCGCCTACCCAAGTATAATAATTCAAGTGTGAGCCATCCAATTGGAGTGTTAATGCTGCAGGGTCACACCCCTCTCTTTACAGTGATCGTTGAAAGAAGCCCAGTGAAAAGAACAGAGAAGCTAGCGCTCAGTGTCTCCTTCTTTATCCCTTTTTACATATTCAAATTTGAGCTGTCAGAGTTAGTCAGTAAACTCAAGTTAATAATTTTTTTTGCGCATTGTCTGAAATAGTTCAAAATACACTGAAAAGATCCAAAATATATAATCTATACAACTAAAAACAACAATGCAATATCAAGACAAGTTGACTTGTAAAGAAAAAGAAAGTGTGTTGATCAATTTACCAGATTTTGCGACCGCTACTTTGGACAAAAGGAAAACGGCAATATTCATGTCATGATTTTTGTTTGAAAAAATCCTAAATAACAGCTCAATTTGAGCAAATGATGAATTTGCTATTAAACGTGATTAATTAATCACAGCAAGTTACATTTTTCACGGGTTCTGCCATGTGGCTCCCGAGTGGCGCAGCGATCTAATGCACTGCATCTCAGTGCTAGAGGTGTCACTGCAGACCCTGGTTCAATTCCAGGCTGTATCACAAGCGGCTGTGATTGGTAGTCCTTAGGGCGATGAACAATTGGTCCAGCATCATCTGGGTTAGGGTTTGGCTGGGGTTGGCTGTCATTGTAAATAAGAATTTGTTCTTAACTGTCTTGCCTAGTTAAATACAAATATTTTTCTAGGTATTAGTAATGTCCTGTATGTATGCTGTTGAATACTGCTGTAGGTACCATTCCATGTGTGTGTGTGTGTGTGTGTGTGTGTTGAGGAAGAAAGAGAGAACAGCAGCTAAATCCGAAGGGGATCTTGGCGGTAGCGGTAGAAACGGAGGTGGTGACGGAGGCCTTAGTCTGGCTGACACCTGACACGTTTAATCTCCAGGCCCGTCACGTCCCTTCTGCATACCCTCCTCGCCACCACCTCATTCCCCACCACAGGAATAAAAATGACATTGTGTCGAGATGAGAGGAATTATCCCAAAACCTGAGGCACCAACATATAAAAAACATAAAGAAATCAAAATTGAGGCTCGAAAGCAGTCGTCTTTTCCCCTGTCAGATCTAGCCGTATCACTGATGCAAAGGCGAACCCAAATCCATTACAAGCCAATTATAGTTATAAGATGTACTGGGCACGGGGCTAGAGCTGGCCGCTCGCCTGTGAACCGCGCTGCTTAATCCACAAAGAGGAACTAATAGGAAATGTGAAAATAGAATCCACACTTGAGTTACTTTGGAGGGATTTAGACCGGATTAATGAACTGTCATCTTCACTGTCAACATGCTGGGGAGCACAATCCCTTACCAGCCTCTGTCTGTCACTCAGATACACACACACACATACAGGGGAGCGCACACAGGCACACACACACACACACACACGAAGAATGGAATGCTAAAATGGCTTTCTTACCTAAATCAGTGCAGATTGATGGTGGCACAGGTCCACGGCACATGAAAGAGAAAAGAGATACAAAATAATGAACTATTTCCATCAAGCCAAACATCAAGCCAAACATCAATCCACAAAGGTTCCCTTATTTCAGTGAGAGCTTGGTAATACACGAAAAGCTATACATCAAACATAAAATACAACATACATATTTGGATTTTCTCTCTCACATACTCTACACACACCCCACTGGACAAAAACTGGTTGAATCAATGCTGCTTCCCAAAAATGTAATGTGACGATGTTGAATCAATGTGGAAAACTGTTTGGATTTGCAAAAAGTAATCACGTAAGGGAATTTCGTATGTTTTTCACCCAACACACAGACACACACACACACAATCCCCAACCCTCCAAACACAGGATGGCCCACTGCTCCAACGTGAGTGAGGAGTCTTAATGAGGTCCCCTCCTGCCGCAGAGGCACCATGCCCCCCTGTCTGTCTGTCCTGCCCACAGGGACTTGCTCTGCAATCACATCCAGCCCTGTAGTCACACTCCACATGGTTACAGACAGACAGAGGTCAGGACTGGATGGGAGGGGAGGAAGTAGAGTGGAGGAAGTGACAGGGAAGGCAAGAGAGAGGAAGGGGGAATAGGTTGAGGAATGAGAGACTGGGTTAAAGAGAGAGAAAGAGAGAGAGAGAGATACTGTAGCAATAGAAAGAGAGAAAGTCTGCACATATTCTGCCACTTGTGGGATGCACCCAGAGGAGACCATTACCACACTGGCAGAGCAGAGGGCAAATCCCAGAACCAAAATGGATGCCTAGCTGTGTAAATTAATTTGAGGGATAGAGGGTGGCTAGAATGGATCCCATTTACATTCACCCAAGGTCCACTGTCACACAGATCTGAATGTATGGAATATAATATAGAGATGTGGTAGCATATATTTTAGTCTCCAAAGAACAATATACTGTATATTTAAAGTTGAAGTCGGAAGTTTACATACACTTAGGTTGGAGTCATTTAAACTCGTTATTCAACCACTTCACACATTTCTTATTAACAAACTATCGTTTTGGAAAGTCGGTTAGGACATCTTCTTTGTGTATGACACAAGTAATTTTCCCAACAATTGTTTACAGACAGATTATGTCACTTATAATTCACTGTATCACAAATCCAGTGGGTCAGAAGTTTACATACACTAAGTTGACTGTGCCTTTAAACAGCTTGGAAAATACCAGAAAATTATGTCATGGCTTTAGAAGCTTCTGATTTACTCAAATGATGTCAATTAGCCTATTGGAGGTGTACCTGTGGATGTATTTCAAGGCCTACCTTCAAACTCAGTACCTCTCAGGAAGGAAGGAGATACGTTCTGTCTCCAAGAGATGGACGTACATTGGTGTGAAAAGTGCAAATCAATCCCAGAACAACAGCAAAGGACTTTGTGAAGATGCTGGAGGAAACAGGTACATAAGTATCTATATCGACAGTAAAACGAGTCCTACATCGACATAACCTGAAAGGCCGCTCAGCAAGGAGGAAACCACTGCTCCAAACCGCCATAAAAAAAGCTAGACTATGGTTTGCAAACTGCACATGGGGACAATGATCGTACTTTTTGAAATGTCCCCTGGTCTGATGAAACAAAAATAAAAAAGTTTGGTCATAATGACCATTGTTATGTTTGGAGGAAAAAGGGGGAGGCTTGCAAGCCGAAGAACACCATCCCAACTGAGAAGCACAGGGGTGACAGCATCATGTTGGTGTTTTGCTGCAGGAAGGACTGGTGCAATTCATAAAATAGATGACATCATGAGGAAAGAAAATTAAGTGGATATATTGAAGCAACATCTCAAGACATCAGTCAGGATGTTAAAGCTTGGTCGCAAATGGGTCTTCCAAATGGACAATGACCCCTACATACTTCCAAAGTTGTGGCAAAATGGACAAGAAAGTCAAGGTATTGGAGTGGCCATCACAAAGCCCTGACCTGAATCCTACAGAAAATGTGTGGGCAGAACTGAAAAGGTGTGTGCGAGCAAGGAGGCCTACAAACCTGACTCAGTTACACCAGCTCTGTCAGGAGGAATGGGCCAAAATTCACCCAACAGGCTTCCCAAAACATTTGACCCAAGATAAGCAATATAAAGGTAATACTGCCAAATACTAATTGAGTGTATGTAAATTGACCCACTGGGAATGTGATGAAAGAAATAAAAGCTGTAATAAATCATTCTCTACTATCATTCTGACATTTCACCTTCTTAAAATAAAGTGCTGATCCTAACTGACCTAAAACAGAATATTTACTAGGATTAAATGTCAGGAATTGAGAAAAACTGAGTTTAAATATATTTGGCTAAGGTGTATGTAAACGTCCGACTACTGTATATACACTGAGTGTAAAAAAAATTAGGAATAGCCTTAATTCGTCGGGAATGGACTACAAGGTGTTGAAAGCCTTCCACAGGGATGCTGGCCGATGTTGACTCCAATACCTCCAGTTGTGTCAATTTGGCTGGAAGTACTTTGGGTGATGGACCATTCTTGTTACACACTGAAAACTGTTGAGCATGAAAACCCAGCTGAACTGCAGTTTTTGACACACTCAAACTGGTGCGCCTGGCACCTACTACCATACCTTGTTCAAAGGCACATACATCTTTGGTCCATCAACAAAGGGATCAGAGCATTCACCTGGTCAGTCTGTCATGGAAAGAGCATGTTTTGTACACAGTGTATATGGACTATATATTACCATACAAAGATCTAAAGTAGAGAAATAAATCTGATGGTCTGATACTGGTATGAATGTAGGTATGCTAAATGCCTAGTTTAAGTAGATTATAATTGGCATACAAAGGAACTTCCTCTGGACTCATAGAAACCCATTCATGGACCCGGCTCATAGAAACCCATTCATAGACCCGACACTATATTCCAATTTTCCAGGTACAGTGCATGACCCCATGGTGAAAAACAAGTAATTACAAGCTCCGCCCCTGTCAGTCTCTCCTCCGCCTCTCTCCATCTTTCCTCTCCTCCCCCACAGTCAGTCTCTACGATCCTCCACTCAGTCTTCTCAGTCTCTCCCTCCTCACCATCAAACTCTCTTCCACTCCTCCCTCTCGCTGTCTCCCCTGTCCCTCTATTTCATACCCTCTACCCACACAGCTCTCCTCCCCCTCCCAGTCTGTATCACATCCGGCAGTGATTGGGAGTCCCCATGGGGCGATGCACAATTGGCCCAGCATCATCCGGGTTTGGCTGGGGTAGGCCATCATTGTAAATAAGAATTTGTTCGTTAACTGACTTGCCTAGTTAAATAAAAGGTTTTAAAAAAATCTCTCTCTCTCCACCCTGCCATCTCTCCTCTCCTTCCCAACCACCTCTCCTCCCCTGTTGCTCCATCAGTCTCTCCGCTGATCCCCTTCTCTCCTCTCGTCCTCCTCTGGTGGGGTTGTAGGGTTGAGTGAGTGGGCGTACAGCCAGCCCTCTTGCCCTCTACTCTAACTGTTCTGCCTGTTTGCCTTTCATTTGTAGCACTCCATCTAGCACAGGGAACACAGCCCAGCTACACTTCAATTATCCTGTCAATCCATCACCACTCCCTAACCGCCTAGCGTATGTTACATAAAGGGGGGTGAGGGTTATCCATGTGAATGTGTGTGTGTGTGGTGGGGGGGATGCGCAAGTTCATTCATGTGCGTGTGTATGCTTTTATGTGTCTATGCACTTATATCCTCATGTCTGTCATCCCTCCAGGCTCTCTCCACCTTCTGTGTGTGTTCCCTCCCATCCTGTCCAGTACTACAACTGTATCATGGTAATAAGACTTGTCTGGTGATAATCCAGCAAAAGAAACAAGACATAATGCCTACTGCATGCACACGATACACATTGTTACATCCTCGTACCCGCTATCGATTTTCCACTAGATGTGATCCATGTTTTTCCCTTTAACTGTCACATTTTATGTTCTCAGACACAATACTGATCTAATAAAACTGAATCTCAGCTCCAGAGCTAGTGGCCAGTACCTAGCAGTTAGCGTCCAGGCTAACTCTAACGTATTAGGCCAGAATTGCTCTTAGGACGATCTACTGCATCAGAGAGAGCAAGAGCGAGAGAGAACGGACCTTTTCCCTTTATAATAAAGACAAGTGGCTGAAGTTCCTCCCTAAATTAAGGTGGATGTGGCAACAGCCCAGAGTCTTCTTGAATAGATAAGAGGAACTTAACTTCACTCTCTGGTAAGCAAATGAAACTGCACTTAAGTCAATAAGGCCGAATTTAGAAGCTGTGTGAGGGAGGTTGCCGTGGGGAGAGTGTCTTTTGTCTCAAAGTCTACTTTACATATTCTATCAAATGGTATTGGTCACATGCTACATAAACAGTTGCAGACTAACAGTGAAAGGCTTTACTTAGGGTCCTTCCCAACAATGCAGAGAGAAAGAAAATAGAGAGATTATTGAAAAGTAAAACGTAATAATACAAATAATATGAATAAATGACAATGAGTAATGAGAACTTGGCTATGTACTAGTACCGAGTTGATATGAGGTAATTGAGGTAGATATACACCACATATACCTAGAAATACGGTGACAGTAAACAAAAAAGTTACTTAAAAAAAAGGTCAATGCAGATAGTCCGGGTAGCTATTTGGTTAACTATTTAGCAGTCTTATTTTTTTATTTAACTAGGCATGTCAGTTACGAATAAATTCTTATTTACAATGACATCCTACCAATTGGCAAAAGGCCTCCTGGGGGGACGGGGCTGGGATTTAAAAAAATATATAGGACAAAACACATATCATGACAAGAGAGACACCACAACGCTACATAAAGAGAGACCTAAGACAACAACATAGCAAAGCAGCAACACGTGACAACACAACATGGTAGCAACACAAAACGTGGTACAAACATTATTGGGCACAGAAGAGACCACAAAGGCAAGAAGGTAGAGACAACAATACATCACGCAAAGCAACCACAACGATCAGTAAGAGTGTCCATGATTGAGTCTTTGAATGAAGAGATGGAGATAAAACAGCTCGTTCCAGTCGCTAGCTGCAGCGAACTGAAAAGAGGAGCGACCCAGGGATGTGTGTGCTTTGTGGACCTTTAACAGAATGTGACTGGCAGAATGGGTGTTGTATATGAAGGATGAGGGCTGCAGTAGGTATCTCAGATAGGGGGAGTGGGTCTTGTGACAGGTATACAGAGATGACCAGTTTACAGAGGAGTATAGAGAGATGTGATGTGTCCTATAAGGAGCATTGGTGGCAAATCTGATGGCCGAATGGTAAAGAAAATGTAGCCGCTCGAAAGCACCCTTATCCGCCAATCTATAAATTACGTCTCCATAATGGTTTGGGTGTAGAAGCTGTTCAGGGTTCTGTTAGTTCCAGACTTGGTGCTTCTAGAACAATGTTTCACATAGTCTCACAATCTGTCTAACAAAGTTTAGGAGAGTCAAGCACAGTCTTACAGTGAACAGAGCAGTCTTACTGTCACACAGTGCACAGAGCACAGTCTTACACTCACACAGTGCACAGAGCAGTCTTACAGTCACACAGTAAGAAGGTGACGGCAGATTTGGCAGCTCTGCTCCTCAGCAACTTTGCAGTATTTTGTTTTTTTGTGTGTTATTTCGAACATTTTTTGTGTTATTACATACAGCAGGAAATAACTTTTAAATATCAGATTGACGGTATCTCACCAGCATTATGTCCAGGAATACGACTTTCCCAAATTGTATCCTTTGTTCGTACCCCCCCCCCCCCCCCCAGTGCAACTGAACTTATCAAAGAGGCATTCGGCGGAGAAGAGGTATTCGGAGTGGACTTCTAGTCCAACTCAGGAGGCGTGCACACCATCTACCGGTTCCGAGTACAGTCTCAGTCAGTAAACGGGCTCAGGGCGAGGATCTCCTTCCAGAGAGACATCAGGGACGGTAACATACTCTGTTTCTGTCACGCCTGCTCCCGCTCCCCCTCTCCAGGCAGCCCATCATTACACACACCTGTCACCATCATTATGCGCAACAGCGCTTCATTGGACTCACCTGGACTTCACTTTGTTTTGATTGCCCCCTCTATATCCGTCTGTTCCCCATGTCAGCATTAATGTCATTTTGTTTCCCCTGTCCAGATGCTGTCCGTGTTTCATTTCATGTCCGTTATTTATTAAATGTTCACTCCCTGTACTTACTTCTCGTCTCCCAGCCTCTGTCCTTACAGTTTCATGGAATCATGGCTCTCTC
Source organism: Oncorhynchus nerka (assembly GCF_034236695.1). Lineage (NCBI taxonomy): Eukaryota > Metazoa > Chordata > Actinopteri > Salmoniformes > Salmonidae > Oncorhynchus > Oncorhynchus nerka. The sequence continues at coordinate 171,208 of NW_027040314.1, read as the reverse complement.
GGGATATACTGTCAAATCAAATCAAAGTTTTTTGTCACGTGCGCCGAATACAACAAGTGTAAACCTTACAGTGAAATGCTTACTTACAGGCTCTAACCAATGGTGCCAAAAAAAGGTATGTGTGTGTGTGTAAGTAAAGAAATAAAACAGTAGAAAAAGAGAGTAGGCTATATAGGCTATATACAGACACCTGTTAGTCAGGCTTATTGAGGTAGTATGTACATGTAGGTATTGTTAAAGTGACTGTGCATATATGATGAACAGAGAGTAGCAGAAGCGTAAAAAGAGGGGTTGGCGGGTGGTGGGACACAATGCAGATAAGCCCGGTTAGCCAATGTGCGGGAGCACTGGTTGGTCGGGTCAATTTAGGTAGTATGTACATGAATGGATAGTGACTGTGCATATATGATAAACAGAGAGTAGCAGCAGCGTAAAAGAGGGGTTGGGGGGGGGGACACAATGCAAATAGTCCGGGTAGGAGTTTTATGGCTTGGGGGTAAAAACTGTTGGGAAGCCTTTTTGTCCTAGACTTGGCACTCCGATACCGCTTGCCATGCGGTAGTAGAGAGAACAGTCTATGACTGGGGTGGCTGGGGTCTTGACCATTTTTAGGGCCTTTCTCTGACACCGCCTGGTGTAGAGGTCCTGGATGGCAGGCAGCTTTGCCCCGGTGATGTACTAGGCCGCACGCACTACCCTCTGAAGTGCCTTGCGGTCGGAGGCCGAGCAATTGCCGTACCAGGCAGTGATGCAACTGGTCAGAATGCTCTCGATGTTGCAGCTGTAGAACCTTTTGAGGATCTCAGGACCCATGCCAAATCTTTTTAGTTTCCTGAGGGGGAATAGGCTTTGTCGTGCCCTCTTCACGACTGTATTGATGTGTTTTGACCAATCTAGTTTGTTGTTGATGTGGACACCAAGGAATTTGAAGCTCTCAACCTGCTCCACTACAGCCCCGTCAATGAGAATGGGGACGTGCTCGGTGCTCCTTTTCCTGTAGTCCACAATCATCTCCTTAGTCTTGGTTACATTGAGGGATAGGTTGTTATTCTGGCACCACGCGGCAAGGTCTTTGACCTCCTCCCTATAGGCTGACTCGTCGTTGTTGGTGATCAGGCCTACCACTGTTGTGTCGTCAGCAAACTTAATGATGGTGTTGGAGTCGTGCCTGGCCATGCAGTCGTGGGTGAACAGGGAGTACAAGGAGGGGACTGAGCACGCACCCCTGGGGAGCTCCAGTGTTGAGGATCAGCATGGCAGATGTATTGCTACCTACCCTCACCACCTGGGGGCGGCCTGTCAGGAAGTCCAGGATCCAGTTGCAGAGGGAGGTATTTAGTCCCAGGATCCTTAGCTTGGTGATGAGATATGAGGGTACTATGGTGTTGAACGCTGAGCTGTAGTCAATGAACAGCATTCTCACATAGGTGTTCCTTTTGTGCAGGTGGGAAAGGGCAGTGTGGAGTGCAATAGAGATTGCATCATCTGTGGATCTGTTTGGGCGGTATGCAAATTGGAGTGGGTCTAGGGTTTCTGGGATAATGGTGTTGATGTGAGCCATTACCAGCCTTTCAAAGCACTTCATGGCTAGGGACGTGAGTGCTACGTGTCTGTAGTCATTTAGGAAGGTTGCCTTCGTGTTCTTGGGCACAGGGAATATGGTGGTCTGCTTGAAGCATGTTGGTATTACAGACTCAATCAGGGACATGTTGAAAATGTCAGTGAAGACACCTGCCAGTTGGTCAGCACATGCCCGGAGCACACGCCCTGGTAATCCGTCTGGCCCCGCAGCCTTGTGAATGTTGACCTGTTTTAAAGGTCTTACTCACGTCGGCTATGGAGAGCGTGATCACACAGTCGTCCGGAACAGCTGATGCTCTCATGCATGCGTCAGTGTTGTTGGCCTCGAAGCGAGCATAGAAGTGATTTAGCAAGCCCTGCCACATCCGACGAGCGTCGGAGCCGGTGTAGTATGATTGAATCTTAGCCCTGTATTGATGCTTTGCATGTTTGATGGTTTCGTCGCAGGGCATAGCGGGATTTCTTGTAAGCTTCCGGGTTAGAGTCCCGCACCTTGAAAGCGGCAGCTCTACCCTTGAGCTCAGTGCGAATGTTGCCTGTAATCCATGGCTTCTGGTTGGGGTATGTATGTACAGTCACTGTGGGGACGACGTCCTCAATGCACTTATTGATAAAGCCAGTGACTGATGTGGTGTATTCCTCAATGTCATCAGAAGAATCCCGGAACATGTTCCAGTCTGTGATAGCAAAGCAGTCCTGTAGTTTAGCATCTGCTTCATCTGACCATTTTTTTATAGACCGAGTCACTGGTGCTTCCTGCTTTAATTTTTGCTTGTAAGCAGGAATCAGGAGGATAGAGTTGTGGTCGGATTTACCAAATGGAGGGCGAGGGAGAGCTCTGTGTGTGGAGTACAGGTGATCTAGATTGTTTTCCCCCTCTGGTTGCACATTTAACATGTTGATAGAGATTTGGTAGAACAGATTTAAGTTTCCCTGCATTAAAGTTTCCGGCCACTAGGAGCGTAGCCTCTGGGTGAGTGGTTTCCTGTTTGCTTATTTCCTTATACAGCTGACTGAGTGCGGTCTTAGTGCCAGCATCTGTCTGTGGTGGTAAATAAACAGCCACAAAAATTATAGCTGAGAACTCTCTAGGCAAGTAGTGTGGCCTGCAGTTTATCACAATATACTGAACTTCAGGCGAGCAAAATCTAGAGACTTCCTTAGATTTCGTGCTCCAGCTGTTGTTTACAAATATGCACAGACCCCCCCCCCCGTCCCCGTCTTACCGGAGAGTGCTGTTCTATCCTGCCGGTGCAGCGTGTATCCCGCTAGCTGAATATCCATGTCGTCATTCAGCCACGATTCCGTGAAGCATAGGATATTACAGTTTTTTATGTCCCGTTGGTAGGATATTTGTGATCTTACCTCGTCCAGTTTATTGTCCAATGTTGGAGAGTAATATTGACGGTAACAGCAGCTTTCCTACTCGCCTTCTGCGGGTCCGGACGAGGCATCCGGCTCTTCTTCCTCTGCGTAGCTTCCTCTTGCGAATAATTGGGATGTTGTTTGGAGAATATCGTGTGAGTCCTGCTTGCTGCTGCTGTTGTTGTTGAAGAAATCTTTGTCTAATCCAAGGTGAGTGATCGCTGTCCTGATATCCAGAAGCTCTTTTCTGCTGTAAGATACGGTTGCAGAAACTTTATGTACAAAATAATTTCGCAAATAAAACACATAACAGCACAATTGGTTAGGAGACCGTAAAACGGCGGCCATCTCCTCCGGCGCCATCTTGTCCATACAGCTAGCTGGGTTCTCAGTTCATCAAGCAGACAGGAATAAAGTACTCGCTGGGAAGAAGAAAGGCAGTGGTGTATGTTTCATGATGAACTACTCATGGTGTGAATGTGATAACTTACAGAAACTTACAGAAGTCCTTTTGTTCAGTTCACCCAACCTAAAATACCTCAATCAAATGCCGACCGTATTACCTCTCAAGAGAATAGTCACAGCCGTGTGTATCCTCCCTCAAGCCGATACCACGACGGCCCTCAAGGAACTACACTGGGCTTTATGCAAAGTGTAAACCACATATCCTGAAGCCGCATCTATTGTCGCTGGGGGTTTTAACAAAGCAAATTTGAGGAAAATGCTACCAAAGTTCTATCAATACTGACTGTAATACTCGCTCTGGAAAAACACTAGGCCACTGCTACTCCCCTTTTCGAGATGCCTATAAGGCCCTCCCCCACCCTCCCTTCGGCAAATCAGAGCACGACTCCATTTTGCTCCTCCCTTTCTATAGGCAGAAACTCAAAAAGGAATTACCCGTGCTAAGGTCTATTCAACGCTGGTCTGACCAATTGGAATCCATGTTTCAAGATTGTTTTGATCAGTAACTGAACTAAATGACTATCGCCTCGTAGCACTCACTTAAGTCATCATGAAGTGCTTTGATAGGCTAGTTAAGGATCATATGACCTCTACATTACCTGAAACCGTAGACCCCCTTAAATTTGCTTACCGCCGCAATATATACACAGACGATGCAATTGCCATCGCACTGCACACTGCCCTATCCCATCTGGACAAGAGGAATACCAACATAAGAATTCTCTTCATTGACTATACGCAGCCTTCAACACCATAGTACCCTCCAAGCTCATCATTAAGCTCTGGGCCCTGGTTCTGAACCCCACCCTGTGCAACTGGATATCTGGACATCCTGATGGGACTCACCCAGGTGGTGAAGGTAGGAAACAACCCCTTCATTTCACTGATCCTCAACACAGGGGCACCACAAGGGTGCGTGCTCAGCCCCTCCTATACTCCCTGTTCACCCATGATTGCAGAGCCACGCACATCTCCAACTCAATCATCAAGTTTGCAGACGATGTAACAATAGTAGGCCTGATTACCAACAATGATGAGACAGCCTACAGGGAGGAGGTGAGGGCCCTGGAGGAGTGGTGCCAGAACTCTCCCTCAATGTCAACAAAACTAAGGAGCCTGTCATGGACTTCAGGAAACAGCTAAACTTAGAGGATGCTGCCCTATATACAGTTGAGGTCGGAAGTTTACATACTCCTTAGCCAAATACATTTAAACTCAGTTTTAAACAATTCCTGACATTTAATCAGAGTAAAAAATCCCTGTCTTAGGTCAGTTAGGATCACCACTTTATTTTAAGAATGTGAAATGTCATAATAATAGCAGAGAGAATGATTTATTTCAGGTTTTATTTCTTTCATGACAGGCCAGGTGGGTCAGAAGTTTCCATACATTCAATTAGTATTTGGTAGCATTGCATTTAAATTGTTTAACTTGGGTCAAACGTTTCAGGGCTTTGTGATGGCCACTCCAATGCCTTGACTTTGTTGTCCTTAAGTCATTTTGCCACAACTTTGGAAGTATGCTTGGGGTCATTGTCCATTTGGAAGACCCATTTGCGACCAAGCTTTAACTTCCTGACTGACTGGACTGGGGACCCTTGTCGCGGGCCCCGGACTGGGCACCCTCGTCGCAGGCACCGGACTGGGCACCTTCGTCGCGGGCCCCGGACTGGGCACCCTCGCTGGGGGCTCCGGACTGGAGGTCGTCGCTGGTCAGCACTGGAGGCTTCGTGCCATGGATCATCACTGGAGGCTTCTTGCCATGGATCATCACTGGAGTGGAGAGACACAGGAGGCCTGGCTCTGGGAGCAGGCACAGGACTCACCAGGCTGGGGAGACAGGAGGCTTTGTCCTTGGCCGAGGTACCGGATACACTGGGCCGTGGAGGCGCACTGGAGGTCTCGAGCTTAGAGCCTGCAAAACCCGTCCTGGCTGGGTGGTTATCTTCACCCTACAAATGCACTGGCACAGGATGCACTGGGATGTGCAGATGTACCGGAGACACAGTGCGCAGAGCCGGCGCATGATATCCTGGGCAGAAGAGACACACTGGAGACCAGGCGTGCTGAGCCGGCACCATCTGTCTTGGCTGGATGCTCACCCTTGCCCGGCAGATGCGGGGAGCTGGGATGTAGTGCACCGGGCTGTGAACGCTCACTGGAGACACCGTGCGCTCCACCGCATAACACGGTGCATGACCAGTACGATGCTCACCAAGGTGAGTACGGGAGTTGGCTCAGGTCTCCAACCCAACCTGACTCAAATTGAAACTGAAATTCCCCGTGCCTCTCGTGCCTGCTTCACTGACATTCCTCTTCATTTCGCCGTCGCTCGCTCCTCCTTCGCTGCCGTTATCTCCTCCTTTGGACGGCGATACTCCCCAGCCTGCCTCCAGGGTCCCTTACCATCCAGGATCCTCTTTACCACGCTGCTTGGTCCTTTTGTGGTGGGAAGTTCTGTCACGGCCGTTGAAAGAAGAGAACCAAGGTGCAGCGTACTGAGTGTACATATTCCTTTATTTATATGATGCAGACAAAAACAATAAACAATCCAAAACAACCGTGAAGCTAAAGGGCTATGTGCCACAAACAAAGTTAACTTCCCACATAGAAAGGAGGGAGAAGGGCTACCTAAATATGGTTCCCAATCAGAGACAACAATAGACAGCTGTCCCTGATTGAGAACCAAACCCGGCCAAAACATAGAAATACAAAATCATAGAAAAACAAAACATAGAATGCCCACACCCTGACCAAACCAAATAGAGACATAAAAAGGCTCTCTAAGGTCAGAGCGTAACAGATGCTGCCACCCTGTGGTTCACGGTTGGGGTGGTGTTCTTCGGCTTGCAAGCCTCCCCCTTCTTCCTCCAAACATAACTATGGTCATTATGGCCAAACAGTTCTATTTTTGTTTCATCAGACCAGTGGACATTTCTCCAAAAAGTATGATCTTTGTCTCCATGCGCAGTTAGGGTCAGGGTTTTCAGGTTATGTCAATATAGGACTTGTTTTACTGTGGATATAGATACTTTAGTACCTGTTTCCTCCAGCATCTTCACAAAGTCCTTTGCTGTTGTTCTGGGATTCTCCAAGCTTATAATTCTCCAAGCTGTTTAAAGGCACAGTCAACTTAGTGTATGTAAACTTCTGACCCACTGGAATTGTGATACAGTGAATTATAAGTGAAATAATCTGTCTGTAAACAATTTTTGGAGAGATTACTTGTGTCATGCACAAACTAGATGTCCTAACCGACACAAAAGTGGTAGGCTTGATTACCAACAACGACGAGACGGCCTACAGGGAGGAGGTGAGGGCCCTCGGAGTGTGGTGTCAGGAAAATAACCTCACACTCAACGTCAACAAAACTAAGGAGATGATTGTGGACTTCAGGAAACAGCAGAGGGAACACCCACCTATCCACATCGATGGAACAGTAGTGGAGAGGGTAGCAAGTTTTAAGTTCCTCGGCATACACATCACAGACAAACTGAATTGGTCCACTCACACTGACAGCGTCGTGAAGAAGGCGCAGCAGCGCCTCTTCAACCTCAGGAGGCTGAAGAAATTCGGCTTGTCACCAAAAGCACTCACGAACTTCTACAGATGCACAATCGAGAGCATCCTGGCGGGCTGTATCACCGCCTGGTACGGCAACTGCTCCGCCCTCAACCGTAAGGCTCTCCAGAGGGTAGTGAGGTCTGCACAACGCATCACCGGGGCAAACTACCTGCCCTCCAGGACACCTACACCACCCGATGTTACAGGAAGGCCATAAAGATCATCAAGGACATCAACCACCCGAACCACTGCCTGTTCACCCCGCTATCATCCAGAAGGCGAGGTCAGTACAGGTGCATCAAAGCTGGGACTGAGAGACTGAAAACAGCTTCTATCTCAAGGCTATCAGACTGTTAAACAGCCACCATTGAGTGGCTGCTGCCAACACACTGTCATTGACACTGACCCAACTCCAGCCACTTTAATAATGGGAATTGATGGGAAATGATGTAAATATATCACTAGCCACTTTAAACAATGCTACCTTATATAATGTTACTTACCCTACATTATTCATCTCATATGCATACGTATATACTGTACTCTACATCATCGACTGCATCCTTATGTAATACATGTATCACTAGCCACTTTAACTATGCCACTTTGTTTACTTTGTCTACATACTCATCTCATATGTATATACTGTACTCGATACCATCTACTGTATGCTGCTCTGTACCATCACTCACTCATATATCCTTATGTACATATTCTTTATCCCCTTACACTGTGTATAAGACAGTAGTTTTAGAATTGTTAGTTAGATTACTTGTTGGTTATCACTGCATTGTCGGAACTAGAAGCACAAGCATTTCGCTACACTCGCATTAACATCTGCTAACCATGTGTATGTGACAAATAAAATTTGATTTGATTTGATTTGACTTGCCAAAACTACAGTTTGTCAACAAGAACTTTGTGGAGTGTTTGAAAAATGACTCCAACCTAAGTGTATGTAAACTTCCGACTTCAACTGCACATAGAATCACTGCCACTTTAATAATGTTTACATACTGCGTTACTCATCTCATGTGTATTGTCATGTATTGTCATGTTATGTCTTGTTCCTGTTCTTTCTCTTCACTTCGTTTCCCCCTGCTGGTCGTATTAGGTTACCTTCTCTCCCTTTCCTTCCCCCAGCTGTTCCTCATCTCCTCTAACTACCTCGTTTACTCTCTCCCACCTGTTCCCTTTTTTCCCTCTGATTAGATCTCTATTTCTCTCTCTGTTTCTGCTTCTGTCTTTGTCAGATTCTCGTTTGCTTCACCCTTGTCCCGTCCTGTCGTAATCTGCCTCTTCATCAGATGCTACGTGTGATCAGGTACCTCTGTCCTCTACAACCCGCGCCTACCCGGAGAGACCAGCAGTCTGTTGCCGCTAACCCTGCTATTCTCCTCTGCTGCTAGAAGGGGACTCTCCTGTAAAGATCAGAGGACTTTATGATTTATTTGTCGCCCTCTCTGCGGGTTGTCTATTTTGTCAACCGATACATCTGAAGAGGATTTATGTCTTCCCTGTGTTTGGACATTAAAAGACTCTGTTTCTGTTAAACCGCTTTTGGGTCCTCACTCACCTGCATAACATGTATATACTATATTCTATTCTATTGTATTTTAGTCAATGCCACTGATATTGCTCGTCCTAAGATTTCTATATTTCTTAATTCCATTCTTTAACTTTTAGATTTGCGTATTGTTGTGAATTGTTAGATACTAATGCACTGTTGGAGCTAGGAACACAAGCATTTCACTACACCCATAATAATTTGCTAAATATGTGTATGTGACCAATAAAATGTCATTTGATTTGTAGTCTTACACAGTCTCACTAATATAGCGTCACACAGTCTAGCACAGTTTGACACAGTCTCAAAATCTGACAGTCTAACAGAGTTTGATTGATGTAGTCATTACTGCGCTAGGTGAGCAGGGGAGGGGGACATGACAGGGAAAAAAGATCATCTCTTTAATCTTGATAAAAGATAATGCACTTAGAGAGATAAAGAGATATCTCAGTTAGCAGATAACATTCTGTGGGTGAATTGCACATATGCGCTGTCTTGAGCTATTAAAGTTGTAAGAGTTGCTTACTAAAACAAATGAAGACAAAATGGTGGCACATATGGCGTCGGGAACATTGGGTACACTGGACGGAATAGTGTTTGAAGTGTCAGCCCCCCAGGCAGGTGTTCTGAGGATGCATCGCTCTTATGTCTTATCGCTGAAGTTGTCTGACGTTTCCTCCTCGGAAAATAGATAAATATGAAATATGAGAGCTTTCAGTACTGCTTAGGCTGGCAAAATAAGTCAATTAGTTACGGCAGGCGGCAGTCAAATGGAGATTCCTCTACACGAGCCTCGTAACGAGGGCCACCGAGGACAAGCATCCGACAGCTCATTAAATTAATCCTCTGGGTCTGCTGCGAGTTGACTGAGGCACGTGTGTGTGTGTGACCTGCTTATATCCTCCACACCATAGGACACACTCATCATAAACATCATACACACACACACACACCAAAGGTGGTTGGTAGCATCTTAATTGGGGAGGACGAGCTCGTGGTAATGGCAGGAGCGGAATGGTATCAAATACATCACACACATGTCTACCATGTTAAGGAACAGCGCGGACTGTGAAGTAACACAAACATAGACACATGCAAACACATACATACACATAAGTACACATGGATTTTGCGTTGTAGATATGTGGTAGTGGAGTATGGGCCTGAGGGCACACACTTAGTGTGTTGTGAATTCTGTAATGAATGTATTGTAATGTTTTTAAAATAGTTTAACTGCCTTAATCTTGCCAGACCCCAGGAAGAGTAGCTGCTGCCTTGGCAATACAAAATACAAATGCCATGTGTTTGACGCCATTACTTTTACTCTGTTTCAGCCATTATTATGAGCCATTCTCCCTTCAGCACAGCCTCCACTGACACACACGATGGAGAACTGATGAGGATGATATATGACAGCTTGGCGTGAGAGGCCTGAGTGTGTTGGCCTGGTTTACTGGACAGCTGAGAACAGCTACAGTTCAGTGTGTGTGTGTGTGCGTGTGTGTTTTGTTGTGTGTAGGTGGTACTAATGGGCCAGTGGATAGTAGAATGGACAGTGGAGAGTGACTGACATAGCTAAGACCACCCACACCAAAAACACACAGACACAACACTCACAACACTTCAACACTCACAACACTTCAACACTCACCCCAGACCCACTCATAGTGAAATATAAACACTGTGAATTTTTAGCATATTGGGACTCTCCATCTCCATTTCTCTCTCCCTCTCCACCTCTAACCCTGTCCTTACATCACCCTACTCCACTCACTCCCTCTACCTCTCTTCTCACCCCTTCTCCCTTTCCCTCCAATCCCAAATCCTAATTTTTCTACCTCCATTCCTCCTCTCTCTCCTTCTATCCCTTGTACATTTCTCTCCCTTCATCTTCTCTAGTCATCAAAGAGTCAGTGTCGGGTCTTCTGCCAATCTCATATCACAGAGCAGTCTCACGGGAGACCCTCTCAAACTGTCTGACGAATATCAAAGAAAGAAAATATATCAGAAAACAGTATGATTTAACTGGCCTAGCCCATGACCACCTATGTCTAAGTCTCACTGGGGTTAATGTTTAATGTATTTTCTTATGGCCGTACACAGATAGGAGTTGGGGTTTATTAGAAATGTATTTTCCTAAGACTGTCCAGACTAGAGGTCGACCGATTAATCGGAATGGCCGCTTGATTAGGGCCGATTTCAAGTTTTCATAACAATCGGAAATCGGTATTTTTGGACGCCGATTGAAAAAATATATATATATATTTTTTTACAACTTTATTTAATGAGGCAAGTCAGTTAATCTTGGAACTACCCATCCCGGATCCGGGAGAATTGTCATCAACTACACTAATTAGCATAGCGCAACGGTCAAAAAATATTACTAGAAAATATTCATATTCATGAAATCACAAGTGAAATATAGTGAAACACAGCTTAGCCTTTTGTTAATCACCCTGTTATCTCAGATTTTGAAATTATGCTTTACAGCCAAAGCAAGACAAGCGTTTGTGTAAGTTATTGGATAGCCTAGCATAGTATTATGTCCAGCTAGCATGCAGGAAGCTTGGTCACGAAAATCAGAAAAGCAATCAAATTAACCGTTTACCTTTGATGATCTTTGGATGTTTTCACTGACGAGACTCCCAGTTAGACAGCAAATGTTCCTTTTGTTCCATAAAGATTATTTCTATACCCAAAATTAATCAGTTTGTTTGTCACGTTATGTTGAGAAATCCACCGGAAATAGCGGTCACGACAACGCCGGGGGAAAAAATTATAATTATATCCATAATATCGACAGAAACATGGCAAACGTATTTTATAATCAATCCTCAAGGTGTTTTTCAAATATCTCTTCAATAATATATCAACCAGGACAATTGGCTTTTCAGTAGGAGCGAGAGGAAAAATGACTACCTCTGTCTTTTACGCAAGAATCACTCTGAGAGCCCTCAGCTGGCCACTTACGCAATGTAGTCGTTTACGCTCATTCTTCAACATAAAGGAGTGAAACTATGTCACAATGCTGTAGACACCTTAGGGAATACGTAAAAAAAGGACTCTGGTTGATATCCCTTTCAGTGGCCAATAGGGGTGCATAGGAACACAACGGGTTCAAAACATGAGTCACTTCCAGAATGTATTTTTATTAGGCTTTCGCCTGCAATATCATTTCTGTTATACTCACAGACAATATTTTTAAAGTTATGGAAACTTTAGAGTGTTTTCTATCCTAAGCTGTAAATTATATGCTTATTCTAGCATCAGGTCCTAAGAAATAGGCGGTTTACTTTCGAAACATTATTTTTCCCCAAATAAAAATAGTGCCCCCTAGTTTCAAGAAGTTTTTAGAACACATTCTCATTTTCAATGACAGCCTAGTAACGGTGGGTTAACTGGCTTGTTCAGGGGCAGAACAACACATTTTTACCTTGTCAGCTCAGGGATTCAAACTTGCAACCTTACAGTTAACTAGTCCAAAGCTCTAACCACCTGCCTCACGAGGAGCCTGCCTGTTACATAAATGCAGTAAGAAGCCAAGGTAAGTTGCTAGCTAGCATTAAACTTATCTTATAAAAAACAATCAATCAATAATAATCACTAGTTAACTACACATGGTTGATGATATCACTAGTTTATCTAGTGTGTCCTGCGTTGCATATAATCGATGCGGTGCACATTCATGAAAAAGGACTGTCGTTGCTCGAACGTGTACCTAACCATAAACATCAATGCCTTTCTTAAAATCAATACACAGAAGTATATATTTTTAAACCTGCATATTTAGCTAAAAGAAATCCAGGTTAGCAGGCAATATTAACCAGCTGAAATTGTGTCACTTCTCTTGTGTTCATTGCACGCAGAGTCAGGGTATATGCAACAGTTTGGGCCGCCTGGCTCATTGCGAACTAATTTGCCAGAATTTCACGTAATTATGACATAACATTGAAGGTTGTGCAATGTAACAGGAATATTTAGACTTATGGATGCCACCCGTTAGATAAGATACGGAATGGTACCGTATTTCACTGAAAGAATAAACATTTTGTTTTCGAGAGTTTCCGGATTCGACCATATTAATGACCTAAGGCTCGTATTTCTGTGTGTTATTATGTTATAATTAAGTCTATGATTTGACAGAGCAGTCTGACTGAGCGATGGTAGGCACCAGCAGGCTCGTAAGCATTCATTCAAACAGCACTTTCGTGCGTTTTGCCAGCAGCTCTTCACCGTGCTTCAAGCATTGAGCTGTTTATGACTTCAAGCCTATCAACTCCTGAGATTAGGCTGGTGTAACCGATGTGAAATGGCTAGCTAGTTAGCGGGGTGCGCGCTAATAGCGTTTCAAATGTCACTCGCTCTGAGACTTGGAGTAGTTGTTCCCCTTGCTCTGCATGGGTAACGCTGCTTCGAGGGTGTCTGTTGTCGATGTGTTCCTGGTTTGAGCCCAAGTAGCGGCGAGGAGAGGGACAGAAGCTATACTGTTACACTGGCAATACTAAAGTGCCTATAAGAACATCCAATAGTCAAAGGTATATGAAATACAAATCGTATTGAGAGAAATAGTCCTATAATTCCTATAATAACTACAACCTAAAACTTCTTACCTGGGAATATTGAAGACTCGTGTTTAAAGGAACCACCACCTTTCATATGTTCTCATGTTCTGAGCAAGGAACTTAAATGTTAGCTTTCTTACATGGGACATATTGCACTTTTACTTTCTTCTCCAACACTTTGTTTTTGCATTATTTAAACCAAATTGAACATGTTTCATTATTTATTTGAGGCTAAATTGATTTTGTTATTATATTAAAATAAGTGTTAATTCAGTATTGTTGTAATTGTCATTATTACAAATAAATAAAAAATAAATACATTTAAAATCGGCTGATTAATCGGCATCGGCTTTTTTTGGTCGTCCAATAATCAGTATCGGCGTTGAAAAATCATAATCGGTCAACCTCTAGTCCAGACTGCAATTTATTCTTCCATCTTTGTTTCCCAGCCATAACAAACAGTCTCTCTCTCTCAGCACACAACACGCACTTCCTGTGTATTGTTACATGGACAAATATCTCCTGTGTAAAAAATGTTTTCCTCCATCTGGGTCTGTCTTTGTACAATAGGGATGATGACTAGGCAATCGGTCTTCATCACAAACAGCTTTGAGAAATTCAGGTCCATTGCCATCATGTTAAATTGAGTTGGGGTCGTCTAGTCTGTGCAATATAATGGGGAAGCATTTCTCCATGCGCTCAACGGAAAGAGGCATCGGGAGGTGTGAAGAGGCCGTTTCCTCCTATTCATCAGAAGCCTTTCCACTCAATGCCAGATGAAATTGCAGAAAAACACTTTTTTCCTCCCGGATCGAGAGGTTTATTCCCTCTTCTGTAGAAGGAGAATCTAATCTTTGTGACCCATTTGTGAGACTTTGTTTTTCCCTCCTCATAGTTTTACCGGGGTAAAGTCACCCTAATCCCAGCGCTTTGAAACGCAATTACCACAGGCAGCAGGGTGCGTTACCGCGCTCAGAACAAATGAGACCGAGAAGAGACAAACACTAGTAATCTATACTCTGAAAGTGGGGAGAGAAACATAAAAAAGAGAGAGGGAGAATGGAGATGAGGGATAGAAGAGTAAAAAAAAAGAAAGAAAGGGGAGAGGCAGAGATAGATCAGAAGGTAGAGAGAGTTAGGAAGAAGGGACACAGAAGGAGAGAGTCGTGAGAGAAAGAACAAACAAAATACCGATATACTAATGTTGATATGTAGAGAGGCAAAGAAACGGTGCTGTCACAATACTTCCTCACACATTAGAGTAATATCCCTAACAATTGTTTGCCATGAATGTACGGTGCATTTGGAAATTATTCAGACCCTTTGACTTTTTCCACATTTTGTTACGTTACAGCCTTATTCGAAAATTGATTAAATAGTCCGTCCCCCCCTCATCAATCTACACACAATACCCCATAATGACAAAGCAAAAACAGGTTTATACACATTTTTGCAAATCTATAAACTCCAAGCACACTGTCATGTGCCTTTTACTGAGTGGCTTCCATCTGGAAACTCTACCATAAAGGCATGATTGGTAGAGTGCTGCAGAGATGGTTGTCCTTCTGGAAGGTTCTCCCATCTCCACAGAGGAACTCTGGAGCTCTGCCAAAGTGACCATCGTGTTCTGGGTCAACTACCTGATCAAGGCCCTTCTCCGCCGATTGCTCAGTTTGGCCGGGCAGCCAGCTCTAGGAAGAGTCTTGGTAGTTCCAAATTTCTTCCATTTAAGAATGATGGAGGCCACTGTGTTCTTGGTGACCTTCAATGCTGCATACATTTTTTGGTACCCTTTCCCAGATCTGTGCCTCGATTACAATCCTGTCTCGGAGCTCTACGGACAATTCCTTAAAACCTCTTAGGGCTCTTGCGAATTTTCGCAGCTTTTGTTAAAAATCGCGCAACATTTCAGCGCCCTGCTACTCATGCCAGGAATATAGTATATTCATATGATTAGTATGTGTGGATAGAAAACACTCAGACGTTTCTAAAACTGGTTAAATCACGGCTGTGACTATAACAGAACGTGCGTTTCATCGAAAAGTGCAGGAAAATCTGATCACTGAAAATGGGAAAATATATCCATGCGCCACTTCCACCAATTGTTAAAAGTGACCCACATTAAATGGGGCCGAGGTTGCAATACCTACAGCTTCCACACGATGTCAACAGTCTTGTCATTTGTCTCGGATTTATTTCTTGGTCAAACCGAAACAAGGCAGCCGGTTTCTTCCGGTCTCCGACAGGATGTTTTGGTTGAGAAATATCCGGACATGATTTCAAGACGTGGAGCTATAGAATATACATCGCCCCGTGATCATTTTGATAGATTATTAACGTTTACTAATACCTAAAGTTGCATTACAAAAGTATTTCGAAGTGTTTTGTGAAAGTTTATCGTCAACTTTTTTAATTTTTAAAAATGACGTTGCGTTATCAAACTCGGTTTTTTCCTTGATTACACAGTCTTCATAGATCGATATCTAGGCTATATATGGACCGATTTAATCGAAAAAAAGACCCAAATAAATGTTTATGGGACATCTAGGAGTGCCAAGAAAGAAGCTCATCAAAGGTAATGAATGTTTTATATTTTATTTCTGCGTTTTGGGTAGCGCCGGCTACCGCAAAATCTGTCGTGTTAGGTGACGTTGCAGTATTTTGGGGGTACGTGCTATCAGATAATAGCTTCTCATGCTTTCGCCGAAAAGCATTTTACAAATCTGACTTGGTGGATAGATTCACAACGAGTGTAGCTTTAATTCACTACCTTGAATTTGTATTTTAATGAAAGTTTAATGAAAGTTTGAGTTTTATCAAAAACTATAGGTGGCGCTCTGAAATTCCGCTGAGTGATGTTCCTGCATGGGAACTGTATTCTGCGTCATCCTTAAGAAACCTTATGGCTTGGTTTTTGCTCTGACATGCACTGTCAACTGTCGAACCTTGTATAGACAGATGTGTGCCTTTCCAAATCATGTCCTATCAATTGAATTTACCACAGGTGTACTCCAGTCAAGTTGTAGAAACATCTCAAGGATGTTGTGCTCAATTTCGAGTCTCATAACAAAGAGTCTGAATACTTATGTAAATACGTTTTTTAATTATATATATATATATATATATATATATATATATAAATTTGCTAACATTTCTAAAAATCTGTTTTCGCTTTGTCATAATGGGGTATTGTGTGTAGATTGCTGAGGAAATTGTTTTATGTAGTCCATTTTAGAATAAGGCTGTAACGTAACATGTGGAAAAAGGGAAGGGGTCTGAATATTTTCAGAATTGCACTGTATATACTGTAGGTCTGTATTTATACAATAACCAGTAACTAACACATACACATCTGCAATGGCATGAATACGGCCTGTTGTGACCACTGAAGTGAAACATGACAAAAGAAGTGAGCTCTCTCATGTTTACTCAGACACACAGGCACGCCCGCACACACACAGCTCTGTCTGCATACATGCGTTACAGAAACACATTTTTCATTATCTACACATGGTTTAGGTATGTATTCCTAGTTTAGGCTGTAGATGTATTTTATTGTAGCTCGAGGTTAGAGCATTGGGCCAGTAACCAGTGCTTCATTTGTAAATCGGGAGGTACCGGAACACATAGTGAGTGGGAGAGAGGGTTTTCCGGGGGGCTCTGAGGTACCGTAACACATGGAGAAAAAAGGTGACAAACACAACATAGCAGCACAGCAGGCAGAGTAAACAGCCATGTAGCCTACTGTCTATGGTGGTGAAATGGACAGCGTTCAGACGTCACTGCAATATGCCCACATACTTGAGTGTAGCTGCGGGGCTTATACAAGTCCACATTTTCTTATAGCCTAAATTTCTAGACGGTGTACGGCAACCTTTTTAGACGTCGCTGCAGAATACCCACCACATGCATATGAACACATACTCAGCTGAGTTCTTACAGGACCTGCATTTCATATAATATTCAAGACATTAATGTAGCAGTAGAACAAATATCACAATATCGGAAGACTAAAATAAATCAATGTAGGCTACAGCAGAACACATATGAGAATATATAGTCCTCCTTCCTTTGTGAAAATATGAAGTACATATTCAGACTAACTTCACGGTACAAGTTTGTAAAAAAAAAAGAGTCCTACCTCAGTTTTTGAAACCTCCCACAATGACTCTCCCAATGACAAGTCCATTTAACTCCTGACAGTCAAAGTCTTGCTCAAAGCCATAAGCGGGCCTGTGGCTGTGACGTTTAGCCTCCTTCTATAACTGTTCTGAAGACTCTGGCTGTAGGGCTTATTTTTTTTCCATTCTGAGTTAACTATAACCTGGGTGTCCTCTTTAGCCTTGTCTACAATGCTTACTGCCACTAAATGTGCCTTTGGTTCGGGCATCTTCAAAAACCTTTTTTTCCTGAGGGTTCTTTGTTGTTGTTTTTATGTTGGAGGCAGAGGATGTTACTGTACATTCCACCCACTCTTTTGCTAGTTTAATCCATCCAGTCTTTTGCTAGCTAGTTTAATCCCTCCAGTCCATTCCTAGACCCAAGCTCCCTTCCTTTTTGCACGTTGTACAGCCCAGCGAAAGGTCGCTGGTTCGCATACTGGAGCCTACAAGGTGAACAATCTGTCGTTGTGCACTTGAGCAAAGCACATAACCCTAATTACTCCATGGGCATTGTACAATGGAATCCCTGGCCGTGACCCCACTCCCTGCAGGTGTCTCAGGTGGAGGGATACACATTTACATTACACACTTGTGTAACAGGACAAATATAAGCACCCCCAAAATGAGTGTGTGTGTGTGTGTGTGTATGTGTGTGTACCTGTGGAAGTGAAACCCTTGAGTTGTCAGGGCACTCAACACAGCCATCCATTACGTTGGATGGCTGTGGTGGCAGCGAGACACTCCACTGCCATGTGATACAGCCAGCAGCTCTGCCTTATTCATGGCTCTCTTACAGACCTATGCATTTTAGAGTGTGTGTGGGGAGGGATCTGTGCGTGTAAGAGAGCGTGTCAGTGTGGGTCTTTGTGCAAGCTTCCTTGTGTGTGCGTCCTCTGAATGATTCTGTGTGTTATTTCCTTAGATTCATGAGTTTCATTGTCTACTGGTTTGTGTACCTACAGTGTGCTGTATCACCATGGGTAAACCAGAGGTTATCGAGAACCTAGCCTTTCCCAAGTCCCCAATAACTGGATGTTCCGGTTTTCAGTGGAAATGGAAAAAGAGCCTGGGACTTGACTTCCACTTTTGGACGTTAACCAGGCAACACTCCATTTTAACTCCTCCTCCACATTTACTGGATTGGATGAACAGTGAGAACCTCCCATGACATTTCCTTTTCTTTGCGTCAATACCAGTATCTAGTTTCAGGCGTTTCTATTAAGCATGCTATGTTATCTCAATATAGGCATATAAAGCTTATTACTGTATACTGTTAGGTTATCGAGAACCAAAACTCACTGAACATCTCAATATAGGCATTTTTATCTATTACTGTATACACATCATATCCCAACAACAACAACTGCACAATAACTATTACACTACTTAGCTACTTTCCCAAGCCATATTTATAAATGGTAAATGGGTATTAGCATGACTATATATTACAGTAGTTTGCCAAGCCATATGTCCTGATGGGGTTTATGGGATCACATAGATCACTAACTCTCAGCATTAACTTAATATTGTGGTGCCTTGCTTTGCCACCAGAGTGACTGGAGCCTAAGCAGGGATTATGGATGAACTTTCTTCAGTACATTCACACAGTGCATCACCACGGCTTGCTGCTCTTCTATATCCTCTCTGCTCAGACAAGTTTTCCAGCCCAACAGAGAGCAATCCCACCTGCTTGCAAACCCTCTCACCCCTTCCCCTCCTCTACTCCCCCCGCTTTCGCAGTCCAAGCACAACGCTGGTGTGAGCGGCTGAGACACCACCCAGGGGTTTACCAGTATCCACTCAATATTTCCTCATCAGAAGAGAAGTGACAGACCAACAGGAAGAGGAGGCTTGAGAAATAACAGGCCAGGCAAACTACCAGTGGTGGGCTATGTCTCACACTTCGGGTTAGAGGAAGTGTGTGCATGCGTGTTCATACTTATATCTGTATGTGTGTGGATCTGGTGTTCACTGACAATGCACCTTGCACCTCCGTATAGGAACTTGATTAATCAATGGCATTGATTGACCAGCTATTCCTCCTCTCACCTTTCCAAGGTCGGATTGGGAGGCTGACAAATAGGAATTGGCAAACGAAGCAGTCCTATAGGATTGCACATCCTGGCCAAATACAATGAGAGGATAGAGTGTTGTTTGAGAGGAGAGAAATGCACTAAGAGTAGAAAGGTGGAGACAATATCATGGTGGAGAGAGTGAGAGAGAGTGACAGAAAAACAGATTATGGGAACCATATTGGGTGGGTTAGGAGGACTGCTCGATCAATTGAATGCATAATGAATCCTAACAACCTTTCTTAGTGTCTTAAAAAATGCCTATTCTACCCATTTAATTTCCATGGCTGACCCATAGTTCACGTCCCTTTGAACTTGATGGAAACAGACAAGTCTCTCCCACACCAACACACCATCTTCAACTTGGCTCAATCAGTTAGACGGAAAGCACAGGTTTCCGGAATGAAATGAGCACACCATTCATAAAACATCAAGAGAAGATTTTATTTATTTAATTGTTAAATATGTTCCTTTCTCAAGAAAGGGATATGAAGCCCCAAGGAACACGTGAAGCCATATAAGCCTCCTTCGGAAGACGAAAAAAGAGCAAGGGAAAGATAAGAGGCGACATTAGACTCCTACACTCATTAGATTCACTGTACGCCTCCTCCCTGACCGCCTACCACATAGCACTTCACTGAGGGGCACTCTACTTAGTATGCATTAGTGTACTAAACCTCAGAAGTGAACTTAAATTCAAACCTCAGTTTGTGATGATACCCAAGCAAAGAAATCCTGGCGGATGAGGCTCATATAGCACTTACTACTTTCAACTAAGTGATGATCATTGACTCATACAGAACACTTCAGTGAGCAAAACCCTCACACATTCTGACCTTAAGTCCTTGAACATCATGTAGTTCACACACCACTGAGACTGGTAGGAAAGCTGAGGCTGTGTGTACTGATATCTGTGTGAGTGGTATGATGTTCAAGACGGGAGCTAGAAGGGATGTCACATACTGCTCTGTGTGTGACAAACCTGACTCAGGCAGCTCTGACCTAATAGATTGGCCATGGAAAACGTTACTGTGTGTGTGTGTGTGTGTGTGTGTGTGTGTGTGTGTGTGTGTGTGTGTGTATATATATATATAATATATATAGTATATATGTGTTTGTGTGTGATGCCTGGGTCCAGTTGGGGAGATGGTGACCCACTTCCAGTAACTGATGAAGGTGAAAAAATAGAACGCGTGATTACCCCTGACACCATTTTAACTGGGCTCCACAGCGGATGAAGGTTATTAGACCTTTTTATACAAGTGGTCAAATATAGAAGGAGACAATTATAAGATGTGGTTCTACAGACCTCACTGGAGACCCAGTCAGTCCTCTTTGACCTTGGTGGGACATTAGAATGTAGTAGTTTGATTAAGGACTGATTTGGATAGGTCAAGATTAAGTCTAGCCCCAATTACTATCATTGTTATTGTTTTCGTAATAATCATAGTCACCATCATCATCCTCCTCCTAATTTATGTAATCTCTGTTATTATTTTAATCCCAGCATGAATGTCCTTCTCCATCTCCCATGAACACCTCCCATCACTATAACCCATATACTGAGCAGCGCTGTAGTAGCTTGCCATTCATCCTGCAGCATTCGTTTCCCCTCTCAGTTTTACTATTCAAAGAGGCAGGCCAGATACAGTATATATTGTACAGTGAAGACCTTAGCAGGACTGAACAAAACACTATGTGAGTGAGTGAGAATATGAACGGTATAGAGGCCAGCAGGTAGCCCAGGCCTGTAAAATCCTCACCTACACCACCTCCTACCACAGGCTTACTGGCGTCTCCTACGCACAGAGATGCACACGCAGAGAGAGACTTGCACACGCAAAGACACGCACAACAGAAATGAAATAGAATTGATTCCATTATCTTTGTTGTCTGTCAATACATTGTATCTATTAGGCATTAATGTATTTATATTTTTTATTTAACCTTTATTTAACTGGGCAAGTCAGTTAAGAACAAATTCTTATTTAGAATGACGGCCTACCCCGGCCAAACCCCAACGACTGCCCACTTGGGAGGCATATGCATATGCCATAAAAACATATGTACGTACAAAGCACAAATATGTACACACACAAGACATTTACACCACTGTGTGTGTAAAAATACTTTAAAGCACTTCTTAAGTAGTTTTTTGGGGTTATCTGTACTTAACTATTTATATTTTTAACAACTTTTATTATACTATATTCCTAAAGAAGATAATGTACTTTTTACTCCATACATTTTCCCTGACAACTCCAAGTAGTTGTTACATTTTAAATGCTTAGCAGGACAGGAAATTGTGAAATTCACACACTTATCAAGAGAACATCTACTGCCTCTGGTTTGGCAGAGTTTGCTCCTGGCGATTCATACATTTTAAAAACAAGAAAATGGTAATACAAGTCATTTGAAATTATTTATACTTTTAGTATTTTACTGGGTGACTTTCACTTGAGTAACTTTTACTCAAGTATGACAATTGGGTACTTTTTCCACCACTGCACACTCACTCTTTTTCCACCACTGCACACAAACACACTCTTTTTCCACCACTGCACACACACACTATTTTTCCACCACTGCACACACACTCTTTTTCCACCACTGCACACACACTCTTTTTCCACCACTGCACACACACACTTTTTCCACCACTGCACACACACTCTTTTTCCACCACTGCACACACACTCTTTTTCCACCACTGCACACACACTCTTTTGACACATGACGTGGTGAAACGCATTGGTCTGTATGTGAAATGGGCCTTGAGCTCTACAGTATATCTGCTGCCTAGCTACTCTGTGATAGTGAAATGTAATTACCATCTCAAGCCGCCTCTACCTCTCTGCCTCTCCCACTGAAGGATGTGAGGGAGCGGGGACTCTGATGTGTATTTGATGTGTATTCCTTCAGTCCTGACACTCCAATTACTGAAGGCCTTTAAAGGGAAAACCTCAAATATCTGAGTTCTAAATTCCTCCATTACCCAGCCAGAGACTATACTATACTCTGTAGTCCTCCCAAAAGCTTGGGTTGGCTTGTTTTAATATTTAGCACCTCTCTAAAAAATAGAATAGTAATTTGAAACATTGTTAATGGCAAGTTTCCTCGTGCCACTTTTGCTGCGAAATGTGGATGAAATGCAAGAGATTCTTTCTAAACAGATCAATCGAAGCACCACCGTTCTCTCATCTTGGACTTTGCATGCACCTACGTACAATGTTTTATGTTTTCTAAGGCTGAGTTGCACTTTCCTCACAGGTAAATCTAAATGTTTTTGTGCATATCTCAACACGGTTAACGCTGCTATAAGAGGCAGGTGTTAACAGTGCCTTTCACAACTTTGTGCTTACAATATATTCCCTTTTTGAAACAATGACAGCATGTTCTTCATTTCACATAACTACTTTATTGTATTCTACCAGAAACCTGTGACTTCACACTGGTGTGTGTGTGCATACATACAGTGTCTAAATGTTTGCATAAATTAAGAGTGGAAGACTTCCCAATAGGATTTCAGCACTTTATAAAAAATGGAAGTAAAGAGCTTGATCGCTGCATTGCTTCCGAGCGATGATGAAGATCATGTTAGTAGAAGAGTCTTCGCGGTTCAGTTTCGTGACAGAGGTGGGCGAGCGCATTTGTGTTCATGAAACTTTTCCCTGAGTTGGGTTTGGTGTTGCTAAGCACGGAGACGGAGAAGTGGAGAAGCATGCTGATAGCCATGGAGAGAGTGGGCGGCCATGACAGCAAGAGGTTGCGACCCGCCCACTGCAACACTGGGTAATCAGACGCAATTAAAAAGTAATAAAGAGAACACACATGCAGACACACACACAGACTAAACACATCTAATATGACATTAGATGTGGCCCCCAACCTGCACAAGCTACTGTGGTGGAGCCCTGTGGTGCAGTGTACCAAGTTGACCGTCTCTCTCTCTGCTCTAATCTGAGCTGATGGCAAGGTTGCCCACCTCTTTATGTAAGTGGAAAATGTTTAGGTGATGAAGAGAAGGAGGGGAAGAGGAAGAAATAGAGCGAGTGAGGGAGAGAGAGAGAGACTGAAGGATAGAAAGGGCGAGAGAGAGAGGGTGAGAGATTGTGAAGGAGAGAAATAGAGAGAGACAGAGAGAAAGAGAGGGCGGGTGGGGAAATAGAGAGAGAGAATTTAGCAACAGCCAAGATTAGATCAAAGAAAGGTGAAGTAATTCAGTCTGAGAGAGGAGATGAATAACCTGCCTGGATGTAGGCGCAGATATTAACAGTACCCTGGGGCACTCCAACCTTTTGGTCCAAGTCATAATTAAATTTCACATTTCAGACAGATGCTGCATGGTGCAACACAAGTTATTCTCCATGTCAGGAGCTATTAGCAAGAAAACTAAAAGTTTATTGGCTCTTCTTAACCTTTTTTGCTATATAATGGCAAAGTAGTCAGGTTTGACAAACTGACTCATGCGCTCGTGTCTGTTACAGACAGAAGATGATCCCGTCACCTAAAAGAGGAGTTGTATGGGCTAGTGGAAGTAGTAGAGGCAGACTACAGTGGATAACCATCCAGTCAGCACAAGCAAATAGAAGAAAGCCAAGGAAAAGGAAAACCAAAAGACGGACAAAATAAGAAAGTATCGGAAACAAACAAAAAACTGTAAATATCCCCAGCTTTCAAAAACTGAAAAAGCCTCAAAGCATGTTAGGGAGGCTGGGAGACAGAGATGAGTTAAATCTGTGCCAACAGGTACAGGATCAGAGTATTTAGGAGTTGCTATGTTTCCGTTGGCATTTCCTCTAGGATTTTCGCAGCTAGCAAAGCGTTCCCGTCAGCACAATCCACAGTGTGGGGCTTTATTGGAAACACCATGGCTAATACGGACGAGATTACAGAAAATATGAAAGGACGGCACTATTTCTTCATCATAAAGCAGTGTGTCTGTTTCCATCAGCGTTTTGCTGGACAGACTTAAAACATTATGGTTACTCTGGTCTAGTGTAGTCATCTATTCAGGTTCCCACTGAAGATCAAAGGGACAAGGAAAGTCATCAATTTTAGTTCCTTATCCCCCAAAAAATTATAGTGAAGAAAAAAATGATTTGAGCGGTAGCGTTTTTGTTGAGCGAACGCAAAAATAATTAACGCATGCCAGTGTTTTCCCAGGGTGAGCGCTCCCTTGCTGTAGTAACTAATCACTTAAATGAACTCGGAGCAGGTTTTTTGAAGCAGCACTAATAGTTGCACACCAGGGTTATTTCATTTCAATCCCGGTTTATGATTTGGCTCCTCTTGTCCCCCTTTGAATAAATGGCATTTACAGACAATCCCCTTGATTTTCTTGAACGATCAAAAATTACAACCTCCACCAAAGACAAAACCCAGAAATCAATTGCTCAGCCAAACCCAGAAATGTGTTTCAACAAAGAACTGCTTTCCTGGCATTGCATTTTCTTTTGAGGACAGTTCAGTCCATCCCGCAGTGACTCATAGAAAGCGTTCTGGTGGTTTCACCGTGGGTTGTCCTTGTTTGTCCTGGGTCAACAAGGGTCTGTTTGGAGCCATGGGCTCTCCTGACTTACTGCAGGGATGAGATAAACACGCAGGCACATTTGACACTTTCTTTCAGAAGTTGTGTTGTTTACTGTGTTCTGTGGATACAGTTGAGCCTGCTAGATAGAAGAATGGGAAAATGCTTCAAGAGAATTTCTGATGTATGCGTTTGAATGTAGTGGAGAGAGACATGAGTTTGGGGATTTCTCCTCTGTTCAGGGGACACAGTAGAGTGATTTCTAAAGAAATGGTGTGCCTAAAGTCAGTATGGAACCTTCGTCAACTGAAATGAAATACAAAAAATCTGTTCTTTGCTGCCTGTCTTCTCCAAACTATCTCTGTTTGTCTCTCCTTAGCTCACTCACAGACACACACAAGCACACATTCTTTAGATGGGGACCTAAAATTAATTTCCATTCAAAATCTTATTTTCCATAACCCCTAACCCAAACCCCTTACCCTAATTGTCACCCTAACCCTAAACCTAAAATTGCCTTTGTCCTCATGGGGACGAGGGAAATGTCCCCACGAGGGAGAATTGTCTTTGTTTTACTATAACCAACCCACACACACACACATCCAGCCAATTGACAGTCCACAGGTGATGGAAAGAAACAAAGCACATGAACGTAGAGGTATAAACACCTGTGTGACAAGGCCTAATAACGTCCCTGGGCGCCTCCCCGAAATCTCTGGCTACAAGCTTACTATGCGGACACAATGGGGATAGAGATGGAAAATGGCAGAGAACGTTAAAAAAACACTGACAGCCAAACAAAAAGCAGCAGAACACAAAAACTGGAAAATAAGTGTGAGAGGAAAAAGAAAAAGAATGAAATAAAGAGTGCAATATGTGCTTTCTGTCACTTTATTTCATTTTGTCTGCAAGTTGAAACTCACACGTTTCTTTCCTCCTCTCTCCCATGGAAAGAGTAACTGACAGGCAACCGGAATCAGTCGGTGAATAAGTCATGAGGCCCCCTTTCAAAAAGTTGAGCAGGTCCCTTGTCGGTCACATGGAAATCAGTCGAATCCCAAAATAACAAACGCCCGAGCTTCTGCTCCCTTCATCTCACTCTACTACTCCATCTGTCACAAGACACTGCTAGGCTACTGTATCTGCAAAAGCTGACAAAAATATCGGAGCTAAAGTACATAAACTAGAACAGAACAAGAGAGAGAGCAAGGGAAGAAACTAGAGAACGAACAATATGGGTTTTTAAGGGCTGACGCGATACTGATTTTGGGGGGGTCAAGGAGGCCAATGGATGATATTTTATGCCAATAAAAAATATATATTTTTTTTAGCATTTTGATGAGAATTCTCCCACAGACAAACATGTATGCATTAACAAATGAATTATACAACCATAGAATCAATTAGACTATGTTTTTAACAATCTAACTACATTTAACATTTACATTTAAGTCATTTAGCAGACGCTCTTATCCAGAGCGACTTACAAATTGGTGCTTTCACCTTATGACATCCAGTGGAACAGCCACTTTACAATAGTGCATCTAAGTCTTTTAAGGGGGGTGAGAAGGATTACTTTATCCTATCCTAGGTATTCCTTAAAGAGGTGGGGTTTCAGGTGTCTCCGGAAGGTGGTGATTGACTCCGCTGTCCTGGCGTCGTGAGGGAGTTTGTTCCACCATTGGGGGGCCAGAGCAGCGAACAGTTTTGACTGGGCTGAGCGGGAACTGGACTTCCTCAGTGGTAGGGAGGCGAGCAGGCCAGAGGTGGATGAACGCAGTGCCCTTGTTTGGGTGTAGGGCCTGATCAGAGCCTGGAGGTACTGAGGTGCCGTTCCCCTCACAGCTCCGTAGGCAAGCACCATGGTCTTGTAGAGGATGCGAGCTTCAACTGGAAGCCAGTGGAGAGAGCGGAGGAGCGGGGTGACGTGAGAGAACTTGGGAAGGTTGAACACCAGACGGGCTGCGGCGTTCTGGATGAGTTGTAGGGGTTTAATGGCACAGGCAGGGAGCCCAGCCAACAGCGAGTTGCAGTAATCCAGACGGGAGATGACAAGTGCCTGGATTAGGACCTGCGCCGCTTCCTGTGTGAGGCAGGGTCGTACTCTGCGGATGTTGTAGAGCATGAACCTACAGGAACGGGCCACCGCCTTGATGTTAGTTGAGAACGACAGGGTGTTGTCCAGGATCACGCCAAGGTTCTTAGCGCTCTGGGAGGAGGACACGATGGAGTTGTCAACCGTGATGGCGAGATCATGGAACGGGCAGTCCTTCCCGGGAGGAAGAGCAGCTCCGTCTTGCCGAGGTTCAGCTTGAGGTGGTGATCCGTCATCCACACTGATATGTCTGCCAGACATGCAGAGATGCGATTCGCCACCTGGTCATCAGAGGGGGGAAAGGAGAAGATTAATTGTGTGTCGTCTGCATAGCAATGATAGGAGAGACCATGTGAGGTTATGACAGAGCCAAGTGACTTGGTGTATAGCGAGAATAGGAGAGGGCCTAGAACAGAGCCCTGGGGGACACCAGTGGTGAGAGCGCGTGGTGAGGAGACAGATTCTCGCCACGCCACCTGGTAGGAGCGACCTGTCAGGTAGGACGCAATCCAAGCATGGGCCGCGCCGGAGATGCCCAACTCGGAGAGGGTGGAGAGGAGGATCTGATGGTTCACAGTATCGAAGGCAGCCGATAGGTCTAGAAGGATGAGAGCAGAGGAGAGAGAGTTAGCTTTAGCAGTGCGGAGTGCCTCCGTGATACAGAGAAGAGCAGTCTCAGTTGAATGACTAGTCTTGAAACCTGACTGATTTGGATCAAGAAGGTCATTCTGAGAGAGATAGCGGGAGAGCTGGCCAAGGACGGCACGTTCAAGAGTTTTGGAGAGAAAAGAAAGAAGGGATACTGGTCTGTAGTTGTTGACATCGGAGGGATCGAGTGTAGGTTTTTTCAGAAGGGGTGCAACTCTCGCTCTCTTGAAGACTGGAGGGACGTAGCCAGCGGTCAGGGATGAGTTGATGAGCGAGGTGAGGTAAGGGAGAAGGTCACCGGAAATGGTCTGGAGAAGAGAGGAGGGGATAGGGTCAAGCGGGCAGGTTGTTGGGCGGCCGGCCGTCACAAGACGCGAGATGTCATCTGGAGAGAGAGGGAGAAAGAGGTCAGAGCACAGGGTAGGGCAGTGTGAGCAGAACCAGCGGTGTCGTTTGACTTAGCAAACGAGGATCGGATGTCGTCGACCTTCTTTTCAAAATGGTTGACGAAGTCATCTGCAGAGGGGGAGGGGAGGAGGATTCAGGAGGGAGGAGAAGGTGGCAAAGAGCTTCCTAGGGTTAGAGGCAGATGCTTGGAATTTAGAGTGGTAGAAAGTGGCTTTAGCAGCAGAGACAGAGGAGGAAAATGTAGAGAGGAGGGAGTGAAAGGATGCCAGGTCCGCAGGGAGGCGAGTTTTCCTTCATTTCCGCTCGGCTGCCCGGAGCCCTGTTCTGTGAGCTCGCAATGAGTCGTCGAGCCACGGAGCGGGAGGGGAGGACCGAGCCGGCCTGGAGGATAGGGGACATAGAGAGTCAAAGGATGCAGAAAGGGAGGAGAGGAGGGTTGAGGAGGCAGAATCAGGAGATAGGTTGGAGAAGGTTTGAGCAGAGGGAAGAGATGATAGGATGGAAGAGGAGAGAGTAGCGGGGGAGAGAGAGCGAAGGTTGGGACGGCGCGATACCATCCGAGTAGGGGCAGTGTGGGAAGTGTTGGATGAGAGCGAGAGGGAAAAGGATACAAGGTAGTGGTCGGAGACTTGGAACTACATAACTACATAATGATAATAATTTATTTGAATGGTAAATCTCTTGATAAACTGGCTAAATCAAGATGGCATAGGCCTACTCACCACACAGGTGAATTAATGTTCAATAAGACTGCGCATGCATTGAGTTTTGAGTAAATTTTTGCTGATTTCAGTGGTCTATTGGGCTACAGTTGACTACTGTTATCCTTCCACTTGAGACCATGTTAGGCCTACTGATCAACAACATTTTCATAGAAGTAGCCAATTGTCTTCCTTTTCCTCTTCAAGAGAAAAGACACCACTTGGGTAGCCAGGCAGTTCAAGAGAAAGGACACCACTCACCCCTCATGTAGCCAGGTGGTTTGTCTCAGCAAGGTAAAGACAATAATAATACATGGGACTTATATAGCGCTTTTCAAGGACAAAGTGTTACTTTACAGTAGTAGACAAGTCATTTAGCAGGGAATTAACAATATTTTTGGTGACGATCAGCTTTGAAATTAACATATTTAGCTTTATGGTTAGCTATATTAAAAAAAATGTTTTAGGGTCGTGAACTGACATTAGCTTCGTAGCTAGCAGTTAGCGCTATGAATGCAATGTCGCTTTGTAATGTGCTGCAGCCTGTATGGACATTGTTTTGCTGAACAGTAAAATTAATGAACAATTTCAACATTCCATGAGGCATTATTCAAGTGCGCTAAAAGTATATGCAGCATGAGTGGGTAGCTTGCAAGCAGACTAGAGGTGCGAGAACAGGCTAACTAGCAATGAGTGGTGTCGGTTTGCAGGAGCTTCACACAAGAGGCAAGTGCGTTCGCACTATAAAGGGGAAATCGGTAGCGCCTATACTCAAGGACTAATATCGGCCCGACTGATTATCAGTCGTTCTCTAGAAGAAACGAACAAACAAATTCAAACAGGCAGTGCGCTAGCCAGCCGTATGCTAAGACACAGTTGAGTGATGTCGGATTTCAGATACATGATAAATTGAATCCAATTAAAATGAACATGGGCCAAGTTGTAAGGCTGGTCATCGTTACCCAGAGGCATAGCAGCCCTTTACACACACAGGAACATGGCCAGACACAGGGGCAGACCAGCAGGATTAAAAGTGGCACGAAACATCCTTGGTCTTCTGTGACAGAGAATGGCCCGGAGCTAGGGGCGATTAATAGGGAGAGGAGACATGATGCAACATGAGTTAATGGTGGAACCAGCTAGCATGTGGTGCTTCAGGGGAATAGAAGGAGAGAAAAGAAAAATGGATCATTATGGGTCATCGAAGAAGATAGAGGTACGAGAGAAAGAAGGATATAAGCAACCACAATGGAGATGAAAATCTAGTTCACGCTTTGAAAGAGCATATTTCAATATATTCAACTGCTCTTTGCAAATATAGGGTTGATGTATTCAACAACTGTCTCTGCTTGTTTTTTTTTCTATTACTGTGTCAAAAAATATGTTAATTGCATCATAGTTGACAAGTAGTCGTCTTCTTCCAAATACAAGTGTGATGTACACAGGGCCGCTCCTGGCCGTTCTGCCGCCCTAGGCAAGACAAAAGAAAATGCCAAATTACGTTGAAAAGACTTCTAAAATACATCATTTTCCAGACGTTGAAGCTAGGTTCAATTTAGGTTCTGAATGAAAAGGAAAAGTTGAAATCAGGCTCATTTTCCGTTCCGGACCAGACTAAAAAACAACTTCCGTGGATGTGAAAATCGAGGCCAGTCCGGACTGCAACAAAAGGACATTCAAAAGGAGTCAGTATCGTTTTGTGCTTACTGAGGTATAGCCTACAGCAGGGATGAGCAACTCCAGTCCTCGGGGTCCGGAGTAGTGTCACACTTTTTCCCCACCCGTAGTCAACACAGCTGATTAAACTAATTGCATTCTAAAGTGAATATCATGATTAGTTGATTAAATGGTGTCAGATATGTTGGGTTTGGGGCAAAAGTGTGACACCAATCAGTCCCCAGAGGACTGAAGTTGCCTAGCCCACAGTGTCACCTGAAATGCTGTTTTAGGAATGCCCATTTGTATTAGACCTACCGTTTGTAAAACACCAATAAAAAAAGACAGCCCGTCCGGACAGCACCAAAAAAAAGACATCCAAAAGACCTAGGCGTCGGTCTGTGCTTACTGGGGTGTAGCCTACCATGTCGGCCCGCAATGGAATTTTATGAATGCACATCCATGTGGTAGGCACACCGTTTGTAAAACAGGAGGAGGTATCCTGAGCCTATTTGCAATGTTTTATGCTATGATCAGCTCGTAAAACATGTATGAATACAAACTTGAAACCACTGATCATGACAATTTAGCCTAATGGATAAAAGTCAGACAGCGGTTGTGAGTAGCCTGATTGTCCATTCCATATTGTCCATTTTACTTTGATCTGTCCTGTTTTTAGAATGGTTGTTAACATGGCAGCACATTTTGGATTTGATTAGGCACCATTTGGGTTATAGGCTATTTGATCAGAGAAACCTGCATTAAGTAAAAAGTTTGTCTCGTTACATTGTATCTCCAGCCTATAGGGTACAGAAAAGGCCACATACTCGTTCTACCATATGCTAGAACTGCTATATGATTTATGTTAGATCATTTTATTGACGGAATGTTTGTAGAGCGCTGCAGCGACGCATCTCTCCAACAGCACCCTGGAGAGGCGCTCTGGGAATGGACAAAATACATATTGAGTCCCTGCCTTTAACAAAGTGGGCACTGCTTATCATAGGGCGGCATCAGCGCTCACCTAAAAAGCCCATATGCCACTGGTTGAGAGAAATTGTTGTTGGGCAGAATTGTTTGAGGTTTTATGTGTTGTTGGAGGTGAGTCTTGGTCAGTTTAGCTCAGAAATCCTAATCCTGCTTAATGAGTGGGCTGGCAATGGATGTACAACTGAGATAGAAATTGACTGTGTTCTTCTACAGCCTTTGAAAGAGCCTGTTTCAATGCAGCATATTGAACTGCAAGAGATAGAGCCGTTAATGACCACAGAAAGGAGTACAGTGACATGTTATAGAACAGCGCTTACTGTAGATTAGACTAGACACACATTCTGGGCCTGATAATGCAAAACAGCCCTGAACTAATATCCAAACTTTAGTTCCAACAAACTGTTCTCAGCATGTCATCATCAAGCGGTGTGAGGTGTACTGTACACTGCTATCAGTCAGGGGACTTATCCGCTCCAGTTAACCGCCGTTATAGGTACAGTAAACTATTAATACAGACAGATCTGACTGGTAGAATATATCTAGATGGATGGAGGCAGAGAGGGAGGGGCAGACAGACTGATTGACAGGCAGACGGATGAAATGGACAAACATAAAGACACTGTGCCCTATAGAGGAAAACACATTAACTACCTTCTGTGTTTCACAAAGAGAGAGTAAATCATATGAGACAATGTTTTTCTCTCCCCTCTATTGTCTCTGTACTTCCCTCGCCCCTTTTCCCACTCTAAACAATTCTTGCTCATCAATGCCTATATTTCTCTCCCTCATCTAGAGCAGTGGAGGAGCAAATGATCAATGCAAGAGGCCAGACTCTGCTCTGTGCTCCGCTCACTCACCTTGCCCTGATTCATTATGTCTGAATGCTGGCCCATACATTCAGGGGGACATTATCATCACCATCATCAATACATCGGTTTTAGACATTTCCACTGGACCCCATCTCTAAGAAAGCCCAATGCCCAGCCCCAGTCCACAGTCTGAAAAAGAACATGCTGGGGCCTCCCAGGTGGCGCAGTGGTTAAGGGCACTGTACTGCAGCGCTAGCTGTGCCATCAGAGACTCTGGGTTCGTGCCCAGGCTCTGTCGTAACCGGCCGCGACCGGGAGGTCCGTGGGGCGATGCACAATTGGCCTAGCGTCGTCCGGGTTAGGGAGGGCTTGGCCGGTAGGGATGTCCTTTTCTCATCACGCACCAGTGACTCCTGTGGCGGGCCGGGCGCAGTGCGTGCTAACCAAGGTTGCCAGGTGCACGGTGTTTCCTCCGACACATTGGTGCGGCTGGCTTCCGGGTCGGATGCGCGCTGTGTTAAGAAGCAGTGCGGCTTGGTTGGGTTGTGGATCGGAGGACGCATGACTCTCAACCTTCGTCTCTCCCGAGCCCGTACGGGAGTTGCAGCGATGAGACAAGATAGTAGCTACTAAAACAATTGGATACCACAAAAATTGGGGAGAAAAAGGGGTAAAATTAAAAAATCTATATATATTTTTTTAAAGAACATGCATTTTCTCTGCGGTGTATGTGTGTCGTGTATGACAGGATTTTTCCTGTCCAAAACCCTTTGATTTCACAGCCCTTCAAAATCAAATTGTATTCGTCACGTACTCAGTTTACAGCAGGTATAAAAGGTGCAGTGAAATGTTTGTGCGCTAATAAGAAGTTATTTTCTCATGTTTTGAAATCAGTCGTTAATTCTAAATCATTCTATTAATTTGACGTTGCTATGTTAAACAAATCATTGGCATGTAGTTAGCTAGCAGAGTTTCAATGATGATGAGAGATAAGAACTTAAATAATGATTCAATAAATATCCACTAGGCAACAACTATTATGGTTGGCGAGTCCGAGCTAACCAAGCTAGTTGGTGACGTTAATAGTGATGTTTCACTTGAACTGTCCATGGTCCTGGCGCTGGTTGGTCACAGCCAGTGCTTGCCTCTTTGACAGAGAATTGGACGTCCCACTCACATCGTTGCCAGCTAAAATGGCACTCCAGTGCTTTCTGTCCTCCATGTTAGGCTGCCAATAACTCGAGTGAGCGCTCACACCGATGGCCACTCACAGCCATTATTTCCCTTGCCTCCAGGCCGGCATCAGATACATTTTGAATGAATGTGCTTTGGAGGCAGTGATTGGCATAGATCATGGTGTCAGCCTACATATTTTGGGTAACGTTGTGGCGAGTGTGTTTTTTCCCCATGGGCTCTCGAGTGAACCACACTCTCTTCTCACTCTGAAGGCTTCACTTCAGGTGGAGATAAGGAGGGGGGAGAAGAAGGGAGAGGTACTTCTCCAGTGATGCGACGGACAGAGGCGATCTCCCAGCAGCTCAAACATGAATCCCCGCCCGCTCTCCTTGTTCCTCTCTTTGTAGTTCTTAGTTTGCTTGTTATACATCATTGTAGCATACTTCATATCGTAAACAATTTCTTAATGCAGAATGTGTTGTGCTTCAAACCTCTGTTTCCCTCGTTTCCTCTCCTCCCAAAGTGGAGTGGGATATCAAACTAAACTTTTTCACTAGCCCCGCAGGTGTGTCTGGGTCTACTGCACTGGAATTCTTGATCTTCTCATATTCCTGCTGCATGATGATGTATTTTGTCCTTCGCCTGTCGCCGCAGCTGCTTGACTACGAAGACGTTGTTGAACGTCATGAACTCAGTCTTTCATAAGACACAGAGGAAATGCTTAGAGGGTTGTTGATGTAACGGTTCAACCTGGCACAGAGACTCGTGAAGCTACTCAGCTCATACACTTCACCCTTAGCATTCCTCACAGTTCAATAAAACTACAGCAGAATAGCAGTTAACTCTTCCTTTGTCATTGTCTCAGACTCAAAAGAGAACACTTTTCCTTGAGCCAGTCAGAGGAACATTTCACTGCCCAGTTAATCTGCTTCACTGTGTTGGCTTCATTCCGGCTCTTTTCCAGGGACTTCTCCTCCACCTGTGGGTGTCGGCTGGTTATTTTGGGATTGTCGCCCCCTCCAATTTCCAATGCTCACCACTCTCACAAATACATGTCTGCCCAAAGATTACAATTAATGTCAAACTCCTCCAAATTTTGGTTTTATTTGTAGACTAGTAGCCGCACTACGCTGGTTAATGAATAAATGGAATTCTGAGTGCTTATGGTTTCCATGGTGAATTATTATTTCACATTCATTATTGGGCTAGACAGCCGAACAGCACGGGAGAAATCACATTTGTAAAATAATACATTGTTGCACAGGTCATAGAGGCAGACAGGTAGGTTTATACAAGCCCCCCAACTGTTGCAAAACAAATAGTAGCATGAAAAATACTGTGTAGATGCTTTTTTCCCGAGGGAAATTAAGTTGATGAATTCCCTGCCTGGGCTAGGGACAGTGGAATTATGACATTAACACATCATGGTATTTCAACCAATCAGCATCCAGGATCCAAACAATGTAGATGATAAACTGGGTGGTTCGAACCCTGAATGCTGATTGGCTGAAAGCCGTAGTATATCAGACCGCATACCACGGTTATGACAAAAAAGTACTTGTTTACTGTTCTAATTACATTGGTAACCAGTTTATAATAGCAATAAGGCACCTTGGGGGTTTATGGTTTATGGCCAATATGCCACAGTTAATGGCTCTAGCCAGGCACTCTGTGTTGCGTCGTGCGTAAGAGCAGCCCTTAGCCGTGGTATATTGGCCACATACCACACCTCCTGGGGCCTTATTGCTTAATTATACCACAGCATTGTTGAATACTCATTTCTGATTGGCTAGAAGGGCATTCTAGAATGTGCATTAAAACCAGATAACGGGACAGTTGGAAAAGATATCGGGACAGCTTGAAATCATGACGCAATATGCACCTACACATGCAGACCGCAAGTTACAGAAAGCTAAACCAACAACCACACAAACCCGAAATTGGATACATTGTAAACGCTGGTTCAATGAGGAAGAACATCCAGCATTGATTTACTTTTGCAGAGACTTCTTTTTTTTTTTTTTTGCATCTGACAAACATGAATTTCTCCGGTCCCTACTGTTGCAGTCATGACGCAAGTGGCGCTATGCTGTCAAATCCTCCCACATGTTTCTATATAGTTCGACCAGCTGTTTTCAGCAACTGATATCTCTCATGCCTCAATGGAATTAGAAAAAACATAACTGAGAAAACAGCAATCAAAGATTCTGTTAACTTCTTAGTTGAAGTCAACTTTTAAAGTCTCATAACTCAGTAATTTATTGGTTTGGGACCGTTTGTAGTTTTCAGAACCATAAGAAAATTGGTCCACAGTTGAATAAATAGTATATAATAGAACAGCAGCATTGACTGTGTGTGTGTGTGATGTGTGTAAGGGTATTCAAGTCAGGTCTGAATTTGTATTCAAGTCAGATCTTCAAAGCGGTATTATATAGTCAACTCTATTAAAACCCATTTGGCGGCTCTGTGAAAAACACTGTTATGTCCTATGAAACCACTGATGTGAAAATGATAACTTATTTACATTCTATAAGTATCCAATCCGGTTACACCAATTATGCGCAGCTTTGGCTTTAGGTTAATTCTTGCAGCTATTCATATTGATATATTTGTGCAACAACGTCGCAGGGCTCTATTAATCATGTCTGAGCTATTGATGCCCGTAACCAATGTTGTAAACACTATGACACTTCCTAATTTCTGCTGGCTAATGCTCTCTGAACCATGGGTGCCCACTTACAGACCAAGAGAGAGAGAACATACAATAATAGATAGATGGAGGGGAAGAGTGGGAGAGAGGGGTAGAGAACGAGAGGAGGAGAGAGACAGGAGGGAGAGGTAAACGCAGACATAGAGAGAGAGAGAGAGGGAAAGACACAGAAAGTTAAAAAGCTTCCTTATGTCAAGGGCTCTCATACACCCTGTAGAAAGGAGCAAGGCAAGGTTTTCTCATGGTCACGCTTTTTTTATAGAGAAAAGAGAAAGAGAAACAGACAGAAAAATATTATTTTTTTGAAAGAGAGAAACTGTGTCATTAAGAATGATACTATGAGAGAGAGAACGGAGCTAGAGAATGTATGAGAGAGAAGGATAACCGTAGAGAGAAAGAGCTCTGTGTTTCTCTCTCAAATGACACTATGTTAGCCCCCTCTTGATCCAACAGCCACCTCAGCCTGGGAGAGAGCAGCACGTCCTGGGCAAGCAACACCAGCCACAGCCCCTTAACGGAGGTAGAGCAGGAGTTCCCGAAACTTTTTTGGCCCGTGACCTCATTTTAATAATTAAACAAATTTGCAACCCCACCATGTAAAACAATTGGATGAAATCAACAGACAATGTTTACTTTTTTAATTGGGGTCATGACAGTTTATTACCAATCAGTACGACAGAGCTTTTGACAGTATTTCAATCTGAAGGAAGTATGGTTTGAAGTGACTGGATATACCTGTCCATCAACATTTACAGTATATAGCTATATGGATATACCTGTCCTATAACTTGTCTATCAACATATTCATTGATTTACATAGTAGTTAGACCATAAGGGTTTAGACTCAGCTTTCTACCGGAGAGAAAACAAGGAATGATTAAAAAAAAGAATGGACAGGAGAAGAATAATAATAATAATAATTAATCCAGTAATTTAATCCTTGGCCCTCGCAAGAGATTGGTAGCCTGGCTGACACGACCAACGTGACTCACAGCACTGGGAGAGTTGTGACCACACTGGTCTGGAAAGGAAGCCGGTTTGTTAATGCAATAGTCGCTGTTGTCACGAATATTACCGAAGGTGACTCCCCTTCTTGTTCGGGTGGCGCTCGGCGGTCGTCGTCGCCGGTCTACTAGCTATCGCCGATCCGTTGTTCTGTGTTTGTTTAGTTCTGTCTAATTGGTAGCACCTGTTTCTTGTTTGGTTGTTAGGATAGGGTTATATATAGTCTGTTCAGCCCGCTTCTGTTTCGTGCGGGCTTGTTCTCCTGTTTCTTTGTTTTGAGTGTATTTTGGTTGGCATTTGGGTTTCACGCTGTCCGTTTATATTTCCATCACAGTGGGTTTTAGTTACCCACTACCTCTCATTGCTACGGCAGTGGAATCATTTCACGGAGCGCAGTTCTTCACTAAACTGGATCTCAGGAGTGCTTATAATTTGGTGCGTATTCGGGAGGGAGATGAGTGGAAAACTGCATTTAGCACTACGTCGGGCCATTATGAGTACCTCGTCATGCCATACGGTTTAAAGAATGCTCCAGCTATATTTCAATCCTTTGTGGATGAAATACTCAGAGACCTGCACGGACAGGGTGTAGTGGTGTATATTGACGATATTTTGATCTACTCTGCTACACGCACTGAGCATGTATCTCTTGTGCGCAAGGTTCTTAGACGACTGCTGGAGCATGACCTGTATGTGAAGGCGGAGAAATGTGAGTTTTCCAAACAATCAGTTTCCTTCCTGGGTTATCGCATTTCCAGCTCTGGTTTGGTAATGGAGGGTGACCGCATAAAGGCCGTGCGTAATTGGCCGACTCCGACCACGGTAAAGGAGGTGCAGCGGTTCTTGGGATTTGCCAATTACTACCGGAGGTTTATCCGGGGTTTTGGTCAGGTAGCTGCCCCTATTACCTCACTGCTGAAGGGGGGGCCGGCGCGTTTGCAGTGGTCAGCAGAGGCGAACGGAGCTTTTCATAAGTTGAAGGTGATGTTTACTGAGGCGCCGGTGTTGGCACATCCGGGCCCTTCTTTGGCGTTTATAGTAGAGGTGGACGCTTCCGAGGCTGGGGTTGGAGCGGTGCTCTCACAGCATTCGGGTGTGCCTCCGAAACTCCGCCCCTGTGCCTTTTTTTCAAAGAAACTCGGGCCAGCGGAGCGGAATTATGATGTGGGAGATAGGGAGTTGTTGGCTATGGTTGAGGCCCTGAAGGTGTGGAGACACTGGCTTGAGGGGGCTAAGCACCCTTTCCTTATCTGGACTGACCATCGTAACCTGGAGTATATCCGATCAGCTAGGAGAATGAATCCTCGTCAGGCAAGGTGGGCCATGTTTTTCACCAGATTTCGTTTCACTATATCGTATAGACCAGGTTCCCTCAACACTAAGGCTGTCAAGACTCTATGACACTGAGGACAGGTCCATCGATCCTACTCCCATCATTCCGGCAGCTAAACTGGTGGCACCAGTAGTATGGGATGTGGACGCAGACATCGAGCGGGCGCTAAGGGGGGAACCTGCGCCTCCACAGTGTCCGGAGGGTCGTAGGTACGTGCCGCTGGCTGTCCGTGATCAATTGATTCGATGGGCTCATTGTCTACCCTCGGCGGGTCACCCAGGTATTTATAGGACAGTGCGAGGTCTTGAGAGGAAGTACTGGTGGCCCACTTTGAGGAGGGATGTGCGATTCTATGTTTCCTCCTGTTCGGTGTGCGCCCAGAGTAAGGCTCCTAGACACCTGCCAAGAGGTAAATTACAACCTCTTCCCGTTCCACAACGGCCGTGGACCCATCTTTCGGTAGATTTTCTTACTGACCTCCCCCCCTCTCAGGGTAACACTACAATCCTGGTCGTTGTGGATCGGTTCTCTAAGTCCTGCCGTCTTATCCCATTGCCCGGTCTCCCTACGGCCCTACAGACTGCGGAAGCTCTTTTCACCCATGTCTTCCGGCACTACGGGGTGACCGAGGATATAGTTTCTGATCGGGGCCCCCAATTTATCTCCCGTGTTTGGAGGGCATTTATGGAACATCTGGGGGTCTCGGTCAGCCTGACCTCAGGGTATCACCCGGAGAGTAATGGTCAGGTGGAGAGAGTTAACCAGGAGGTGGGTAGGTTTCTGCGGTCGTATTGCCATGACCGGCCAGGGGAGTGGGCGAGATATATTCCCTGGGCAGAAATAGCCCAGAACTCACTAAACCACTCCTCTACCAACATGTCACCATTTGAGTGCGTGTTGGGGTACCAGCCAGTCCTGGCACCGTGGCATCAGAGCCAGACTGAGGCTCCTGCGGTGGAGGAGTGGGTACAGCGCTCTAAGGAGACCTGGAGGGCGGTCCAAGAGTCATTACGCCAAGCGAGTATAAGGCAGAAGAAGAGCGCTGACCATCACCGCAGTGAGGCCCCCGTGTTTGCACCTGGGGACAGGGTCTGGCTCTCGACCCGAAACCTGCCTCTCCGCTTGCCCTGCCGGAAGCTGGGTCCGCAGTGTATAGGGCCATTTAAAGTCCTGAGGAGAATAAATGAGGTTTGTTATCGATTATTACTTCCTTCGTATTATCGTATTAACCCCTCATTTCATGTGTCTCTTCTCAGGCCGGTGGTAGCTGGTCCTATGCAGGAAGATGAGGTTCCGGAGGTTCCTCCGCCCCCTCTGGACATCGAGGGGTCCCCGGCGTACAAGATACGAGCTATTCTGGACTCGAGACGCCGGGTGAGAGGCTTGCAGTACCTCGTTGACTGGGAGGGGTACGGTCCGGAGGAGAGGTGCTGGGTCCCGGTGAGGGATATTCTAGACCCATCTATGTTGAGTGAATTCCATCGCCTCCGTCCGGATCGCCCAGCGCCTCGGCCCCCGAGGCCGGCGTTGGCGCGCTGCGGGAGCTGCGCATCAGGAGGGGGGTACTGTCACGAATATTACCGAAGGTGACTCCCCTTCTTGTTCGGGTGGCGCTCGGCGGTCGTCGTCGCCGGTCTACTAGCTATCGCCGATCCGTTGTTCTGTGTTTGTTTAGTTCTGTCTAATTGGTAGCACCTGTTTCTTGTTTGGTTGTTAGGATAGGGTTATATATAGTCTGTTCAGCCCGCTTCTGTTTCGTGCGGGCTTGTTCTCCTGTTTCTTTGTTTTGAGTGTATTTTGGTTGGCATTTGGGTTTCACGCTGTCCGTTTATATTTCTGTTCATTTGTGTTTCCACTTTTGTACATGTTATGTTTCCAGGACATTAAAGCGTGTTGTTTTTCCCACATCCTTTGCTCTCTGCGCCTGACTCCACACCTCTTCACTCATTTACACATAACAGCTGTGAAATTGTGCAACAGGTTTGATTGGTTCTCTGAAATGTATTTTTTTTCTCTGAGGTTAAGAACTCGCATTGTTACGATTTGAAAATCCAACATTGTGCCGACAACATCAAAGAGCCATTCCAGACTCTAAAGTCAGGAGGACTTCGAGAGTTAGGTGTTAACCAGACTAAGGGATTGGCACTGTCATGTCATCACACACACACACACACACACACACACACACACGTGCGCAAACACACAAGCGCTCAACCCTGAGAATGCTGCAGCAGTGTTTAATCCTGCCTGCAATATCCTATGTGCCAACAAAAAATGATTCATGAATTATTAAACCGGGCAAGATCACAGAGGTCTATTCTAGACAGATATCAAATGAAGGGTGACTCGGGATCAGGCCCTTTGGGTCTCCTTGTATCGTATTTTCAGTGGGAGATGAAGGATCACTTTTGCTGAGGCATAGGATTGTAATGGTAGCAGAAATGTATATTTTGACGTTTCAGAAGCTCCCAGCGGATTTAGACTATTTCAAAACCCACTCAATACAACAACCACACAGTGTGCTGATTCCTTGTCTTATACGTAGTGACAAAAATAAACACTATTTCTAAGAATAGGGGACAGAATTTTCCAGAAGCTTCATAAAATAAGAGAAAACGATCTGAGGTAAATAAAACAAATGCAAATATTGATTGGTATAACCAATTGAATAAAATACCTCAAATCAATATCTAAAACCCTAAACATTGGAGAAAGAAAAAAAAACATCATACTTGTATTGAACATTTCAAAACGCCTAGCTAACCAATATCCCCAGTTAGTGACCTTATCAGTAGAGCGTTATCTAAATGATCTGGATCAATACCTGAACTAATGTTCAACACAGACACCAAATCTATCTCAACAATCCCAGCCAGTGTTAAGTATCCAACATGCATACGCTAACTAGCTAGTCACAGCAATTGTTGTTGTCAGTCAGAAGAAGACCTAAAAGCATTATCCCTGCTAAATGCTTGTCATTAGCTGAGCCTGTCATTTCATTTTAGTCAATTAGCAAACACTCTTATCCAGAGCGACTTAGAGGAGAAATTCAGGTAAATGCCTTGCTCAAGGTCACATTGACAGATGTTTCACCTTGTTGACCCAGGGATTTGAACCAGAGACCTTTCGGTTATTGACTCAACAATCTTAACCGCTAGGCTACCTGCCGCCCATTATCAAATCCATCAAAAACAAGTTCAAGTTCTTTGTCTTTGAGGTATGTGTCTGATGTAAAAATAAAAATAATAATAAACTGAATATAAACTACAACATAAAACAACACCAGGTATACCCTAGCTACCTACCAGTTATGTTATACCTATCACTCCCAGCTCTATACACTGGTTGTTAGGATGTTATGAAACGAGAGGCGACCATGCTTATCTGTGGTGGTAGCGGTCACACAGAGGAGAGTGGATGACACAGACCGCCAGGAGCTCTTCACCCTAGCCCAGCTGTTTGGGATGCTCATTCACGTTGGGCGTTTGAACTAGAGGGTCACTGTTGGCCCCACACTGATCTAACCTGGCAACAGAGGGCAGATCAACACCACAAGTCACACAATGAAAGCAGGGGGCTATTTTGTCATATCACCACTGCTATGAGTAATCAGGATGATCAAGCTGTGTCTGATGTTGTCTGTCACTTTAGATTGTGCCACATTGTCCTCTATTGGTTTTGACCCATGGGAAATGCGTGGGAATTGTTAAATGTGCATGTAGGACGCTGTCATGTCCGGTTATCATTTTGACTAGCATCAGGGTCTGTTGTAAAATGTAGCTAACAGAGTTGACAGATGAACTTTCTTAGTCTGTTTCTTCAACGTCAACGCACAGCTCAAAGGGTGAAAGAGAGAACTTCAGGAGAAACTTTGTCAACACCCCCTTGTAAAACAACACATTTCACTGCACCTACAGTGTATGTGATAAAAGTTGTATTCTTTTTTTCACCTCACAATTCCACCATCTCATACAGCTCTCTTTGTCTTTGAGAAACCACACCTACGACCCTGGGGGAAGACGCATTGATCTTCAGAGAGACTGTTGGTATACCGTTTATTTTTATTTATTTATTTTTACTGTAAAACTTGAACCCAATGTGGGTAAGCTTTGTAGACCTTATTCTCTCCAACTTCCTGATGGGAAAACATAATTGAGTGCACTTTCATTCATTAGATTTGAAATT
This sequence comes from Oncorhynchus nerka, assembly GCF_034236695.1. Lineage (NCBI taxonomy): Eukaryota > Metazoa > Chordata > Actinopteri > Salmoniformes > Salmonidae > Oncorhynchus > Oncorhynchus nerka. Next base: position 128,624 of record NW_027040314.1, on the reverse strand, counting down.
CCATGAGACCACCGATATAAGCCAGCATATTAATGAATATGAAATGAGAATAATTCACCATTCTGGCAATGCGGCCAACAGTGTTTCTATTCAGCAGAGGCCGTTCGGCTCAAATCCCCCCGGTTCTTTGTTTCCTTTGGGCTGCTGACAAAGAGCTTTGAAAAAGTTACCCCGTCACACTTCTTTCTCTCTCTCTCTTCCTTGTCCAAACCACTGTAGCCCAACTCACGAGCCAGAGCAGGGACTTCAAACAGCAAGAATTAGTTGATCGGTGGTGGAAGTGTGAGGGAGTGAAAAATCAGCAGCTGCTCTCTTGCACTGAAAACAGTGAGGCTTCGCATCAAGAGTAGAGTCAAACCTCTAAGGAGCAGAGTGTTGAGAACTTTGACCCTAGAATACATTTTAAAAAGCAACCGCAGCTCAGGAAAAAAAGAACGTATGGAGTCAGAGAGAGAAGAAGGCCTTCTTACTCATACCCGATCAAAAATGAACAACAAAGCAGTTGGGAAAGAGAGAATGGTGGGAGTGGTGGAGGAAAGGGCCCCTTACAGGTCGTGGGCCTCCCACTCTAGTCTAGCTAGCAGTGGGGATGCGGAGGGATAAGTGTGTGCGGTCGCTCAGGGGGGAGTTCCGAGGCTCGAGATCAGATCGATAAATGCCCCCGTTGGTCAGAGGTTGACATCTCCCCGAGGCGTTGGCATTTCCCTGTGAACTCCCATTTCCAACCCCCATACGAGTAAACATCATCACAGAACCCCAAACTAGAAACCAAGGGAGATAAACTTCTGCAATGTACGATCTGAGGAGGATCTAAAGAGATGCCTAATTAACAGCTAATGAAGAGTCGGGAATAGAGAATGTAAAATTCGGTTAGTTTGCGAAATTACTATTAAACAAAAATGTGACTTGTTTCAGGAAACTAGGTGTATATCGCGGGTCACTACTTCACAGGAGAGCCATTTGAACGTAAACCTTTTTTTTTTAAATCAAAATGTGTTTTTTTTGGCAGAAATACCTTCTGGAACATGTAAACATGTAAGCCTTAATAACAAACTTATATGCCATCTGTAAATACGATTTTTTTAAAATTTTATTTCAACTTTATTTAACCAGGTAGGCTAGTTGAGAACAAGTTCTCATTTACAACTGCGACCTGGCCAAGATAAAGCATTTTTTTAAAAAAAAGTTTTTACATTTTACTAGGCAAGTCAGTTAAGAACAAATTCTTATTTTCAATGACGGCCTAGGAACAGTGGGTTAACTGCCTGTTCAGGGGCATAACGACAGATTTGTACCTTGTCAGCTAGGGGATTTGAACTTGCAACCTCTCGGTCCAACGCTCTAACCACTAGGCTACCCTGCCGCCCCGCAAAGCAGTGTGAACAGACAACAACACAGAGTTACACATGGAGTAAACAATAAACAAGTCAATAGACAGGGCTCTAACTCCTCTAGCTCCACAATGAAATAGGGTGCTGGCCAGGCAGCAGGCTGTTAGCCAGCCTGCCAGCATAGTGGAGTCTGTCACTAGCACAGTCAGTGTAGTCAGCTCAGCTATCCCCATTGAGACCGTGTCTGTGCCTCGACCTAGGTTGGGCAAAACTAAACATGGCGGTGTTCGCCTTAGCAATCTCACTAGGATAAAGACCTCCTCCATTCCTGTCTTTATTGAAAGAGATCATGATACCTCACATCTCAAAATAGGGCTACTATAGTTAGATCCCTTACTTCAAAGGCAATTATAGTCAATTAACTAATCACTGATCATAATCTTGATGTGATTGGCCTGACTGAAACATGGCTTAAGCCTGATGAATTTACTCTGTTAAATGAGGCCTCACCTCCTGGCTACACTAGTGACCATATCCCCCGTGCATCCCGCAAAGGCGGAGGTGTTGCTAACATTTACGATAGCAAATTTCAATTTACAAAAAAAAAAATGACGTTTTCGTCTTTTGAGCTTCTAGTCATGAAATCGATGCAGCCTACTCAATCACTTTTTATAGCTACTGTTTACAGGCCTCCTGGGCCATATACAGCGTTCATCATTGAGTTCCCTGAATTCCTATCGGACCTTGTAGTCATAGCAGATAATATTCTAATCTTTGGTGACTTTAATATTCACATGGAAAAGTCCACAGACCCACTCCAAAAGGCTTTCGGAGCCATCATCGACTCAGTGGGTTTTGTCCAACATGTCTCTGGACCCACTCACTGTCACAGTCATACTCTGGACCTAGTTTTGTCCCATGGAATAAATGTTGTGGATCTTAATGTTTTTCCTCATAATCTTGGACTATCGGACCACCATTTTATTACGTTTGCAATTGCAACAAATAATCTGCTCAGACCCCAACCAAGGAACATCAAAAGTCGTGCTATAAATTCACAGACAACACAAAGATTCCTTGATGTTCTTCCAGATTCCCTCTGTCTACCCAAGGACGCCAGAGGACAAAAAACAGTTAACCACCTAACTGAGGAACTCAATTGAACCTTGCGCAATACCCTAGATGCAGTTGCACCCCTAAAAACTAAAAACATTTCTCATAAGAAACTAGCTCCCTGGTACACAGAAAATACCCGAGCTCTGAAGCAAGCTTCCAGAAAATTGGAACTGAAATGGCGCCACACCAAACTGGAAGTCTTCCGACTAGCTTGGAAAGACAGTACCGTGCAGTACCGAAGAGCCCTTACTGTTGCTCGATCATCCTATTTTTCTAACTTAATTGAGGAAAATAAGAACAATCCGAAATTCCTTTTTGATACTGTCGCAAAGCTAACTAAAAAGCAGCATTCCCCAAGAGAGGAAGGCTTTCACTTCAGCAGTGATAAATTCATGAACTTCTTTGAGGAAAAGATCATGATTATTAGAAAGCAAATTACGGACTCCTCTTTAAATCTGCGTATTCCTTCAAAGCTCAGTTGTCCGGAGTCTGCACAACTCTGCCAGGACCTAGGATCAAGAGAGACGCTCAAGTGTTTTAGTACTATATCTCTTGACACAATGATGAAAATAATCATGGCCTCTAACATTCAAGCTGCATACTGGACCCTATTCCAACTAAACTACTGAAAGAGCTGCTTCCTGTGCTTGGCCCTCCTATGTTGAACATAATAAACAGCTTTCTATCCACCGGATGTGTACCAAACTCACTAAAAATGGCAGTAATAAAGCCTCTCTTGAAAAAGCCCAACCTTGACCCAGAAAATATAAAAAACTATCGGCCTATATCGAATCTTCCATTCCTCTCAAAATTTTTAGAAAAGGCTGTTGTGCAGCAACTCACTGCCTTCCTGAAGACAAACAATGTATACGAAATGCTTCAGTCTGGTTTTAGACCCCATCATAGCACTGAGACTGCACTTGTGAAGGTGGTAAATTACCTTTTAATGGCATCAGAACGAGGCTCTGCATCTGTCCTCGTGCTCCTAGACCTTAGTGCTTATTTTGATACCATCGATCACCACATTCTTCTGGAGCGATTGGAAACCCAAATTGGTCTACACGGACAAGTTCTGGCCTAGTTTAGATCTTATCTGTCGGAAAGATATCAGTTTGTCTCTGTGAATGGTTTGTCCTCTGACAAATCAACTGTAAATTTCAGTGTTCCTCAAGGTTCCGTTTTAGGACCACTATTGTTTTCACTATATATTTTACCTCTTGGGGATGTCATTCGAAAACATAATGTTAACTTTCACTGCTATGCGGATGACACACAGCTGTACATTTCAATGAAACCTGGTGAAGCCCCAAAATTGCCCTCACTAGAAGCATGTGTTTCAGACATTAGGAAGTGGATGGCTGCAAACGTTCTACTTTTAAACAAAACAGAGATGCTTGTTCTAGGTCCCAAGAAACAAAGAGATCTTCTTTTGAATCTGACAATTAATCTTAATGGTTGTACAGTTGTCTCAAATAAAACTGTGAAGGACATCGGCGTTACTATGGACCCTGATCTCTCTTTTGAAGAACATATCAAGACTGTTTCAAGGACAGCTTTTTTCCATCTACGTAACATTGCAAAAATCAGAAACTTTCTGTCCAAAAATGATGCAGAAAAATTAATCCATGCTTTTGTCACTTCTAGGTTAGACTACTGCAATGCTCTACTTTCCGGCTACCCGGATGAAGCACTAAATAAACTTCAGTTAGTGCTAAATACGGCTGCTAGAATCCTGACTAGAACCAAAAAATTTGATCATATTACTCCAGCGCTAGCCTCCCTACACTGGCTTCCTGTCAAGGCAAGGGCTGATTTCAAGGTTTTACTGCTAACCTAAAAAGCATTACATGGGCTTGCTCCTACCTATCTTTCTGATTTGGTCCTGCCGTACATACCTAACGTACGCTACGGTCACAAGACGCAGGCCTCCTAATTGTCCCTAGAATTTCTAAGCAAACAGCTGGAGGCAGGGCTTTCTCCTATAGAGCTCCATTTTTATGGAATGGTCTGCCTACCCATGTAAGAGACGCAAACTCGGTCTCAACCTTTACTCAAGTATTTACTGAAGACTCATCTCTTCAGTGGGTAATATGATTGAGTGTAGTCTGGCCAAGGAGTGGGAAGGTGAACGGAAGGCTCTGGAGCAACGAACCGCCCTTGCTGTCTCTGCCTGGCCGGTTCCCCTCTTTCCACTGGCATTCTCTGCCTCTAACCCTATTACAGAGGCTGAGTCACTGGCTTACTGGGGCTCTTTCATACTGTCCCTAAGAGGGGTGCGTCACTTGAGTGGGTTGAGTCACTGATGTGATCTTCCTGTCTGGGTTGGCGCCCCCCCTTGGGTTGTGCCGTGGCGGAGATCTTTGTGGGCTATACTCAGCCTTGTCTCAGGATGGTAAGTTGGTGGTTGAAGATATCCCTCTAGTGGTGTGGGGGCTGTGCTTTGGCAAAGTGGGTGGGGTTATATCCTTCCTATTTGGACCTGTCCGGGGGTGTCCTCGGATGGGGCCACAGTGTCTCCTGACCCCTCCTGTCTCAGCCTCCAGTATTTATGCTGCAGTAGTTTATGTGTCGGGGGGCTAGGGTAAGTTTGTTATATCTGGAGTACTTCTCCTGTCCAATTCGGTGTCCTGTGTGAATTTAAGTGTGCTCTCTCTAATTCTCTCTTTCTCTCTTTCTTTCTCTCTCTCGGAAGACCTGAGCCCTAGGACCATGCCCCAGGACTACCTGACATGATGACTCCTTGCTGTCCCCAGTCCACCTGGCCGTGCTGCTGCTCCAGTTTCAACTGTTCTGCTTTATTATTATTGGACCATGCTGGTCATTTATGAACTTTGAACATCTTGGCCATGTTCTGTTATAATCTCCACCCGGCACAGCCAGAAGAGGACTGGCCACCCCACATAGCCTGGTTCCTCTCTAGGTTTCTTCCTAGGTTTTGGCCTTTCTAGGGAGTTTTTCCTAGCCACCGTATTTCTACACCTGCATTGCTTGCTGTTTGGGGTTTTAGGCTTGGTTTCTGTACAGCACTTTGAGATATCAGCTGATGTACGAAGGGCTATATAAATACATTTGATTTGATTTGATTTGAATAACACAGTAGATAAAAATAGTCTATATACAGTGGGGCAAAAAAGTATTTAGTTAGCCACCAATTGTGCAAGTTCTCCCACTTAAAAAGATGAGAGGCATGTAATTTTCATCATAGGTACACTTCAACTATGACAAAATGAGAAAAAAAATCCAGAATATCACATTGTAGGATTTTTCATGAAGTTATTTGCAAATTATGGTGGAAAATAAGTATTTGGTCAATAACAAAAGTTTATCTCAATACTTTGTACACTGTTGCTGGTATTTTGGCCCATTCCTCCATGCAGATCTCCTCTAGAGCAGTGATGTTTTGGGGCTGTTGTTTGGCAACACGGACTTTCAAGTCCCTCCAAAGATTTTCTATGGGGTTGAGATCTGGAGACTGGCTAAGCCACTCCAGGACCTTCAAATGCTTCTTACAAAGCCACTCCTTCGTTGCCCGGGCGGTGTGTTTGGGATCATTGTCATGCTGAAAGACCCAGCCACGTTTCATCTTCAATGCCCTTGCTGATGGAAGGAGGTTTTCTCACGATACATGGCCCCATTCATTCTTTCCTTTACACGGATCAGTCGTCCTGGTTCCTTTGCAGAAAAACAGCCCCAGATCATGATGTTTCCACCCACATGCTTCACAGTAGGTATGGTGTTCTTTGGATGCAACTCAGCATTCTTTGTCCTCCAAACATGACGAGTTGAGTTTTTACCAAAAAGTTATATTTTGGTTTCATCTGACCATATGACATTCTCCCAATCCATCCAAATGCTCTCTAGCAAACTTCAGACGGGCCTGGACATGTACTGGCTTAACTTCTTGGATATAGGGGGCACTATTTTAATTTTTGGATGAAAAACATTCCCGTTTTAAACAAGATATTTTGTCACGAAAAGATGCTCGACTATGCATATAATTGACAGCTTTGGAAAGAAAACACTCTGACGTTTCCAAAACTGCAAAGATTTTGTCTGTGAGTGGCACAGAACTGATGTTACAGGAAAAAACCCAGATAAAAATCCAATCAGGAAGTGCCGCATTTTTTAAAACCGCCTCATGCCAATGACTCCTTATATGGCTGTGAAGGAGCTAGGAGTCAGCTTACGTTTTCCACGTTTTCCCCAAGGTGTCTGCAGCATTGTGACGTATTTGTAGGCATATCATTGGAAGATTGACCATAAGAGACTACATCTACCAGGTGGTCGCTTGGTGTCCTCCGTCGCAATTATTGCGTAATCTCCAGCTGCAGTATTTTTCCGTTTGCTTCTGATGAGAAGCCAACTGCCACCACTGATAGATTATCGAATAGATATGTGAAAAACACCTTGAGGATTGATTCTAAACAACGTTTGCCATGTTTCTGTCGATATTATGGAGCTAATTTGGAAAAAAGTTTGGCGTTGTAAGTGACTGCATTTTCCGGTCTTTTTCTTAGACAAACGTGGTGAACAAAACGGAGCTATTTAGTCTACACAAATAATATTTTTGGAAAAAATGAACATTTGCTATATAACTAAGAGTCTCGTCATTGAAAACCTCCGAAGTTCTTCAAAGGTAAATTATTTTATTTGAAAGCTTTTCTTGTTTTTGTGAAAATGTTGCCTGCTGAATGCTAGGCTTAATGCTATGCTAGGGTATCAATACTCTTACACAAATGCTTGTGTAGCTTTGGTTGAAAAGCATATTTTGAAAATCTGAGATGACAGTGTTGTTAACAAAAGGCTAAGCTTGTGTTTGAATATATTTATTTAATTTCATTTGCGATTTTCATGAATAGGAAACGTTGCGTTATGGTAATGAGCTTGAGGCTATGATTACGCTCCCGGATACGGGATTGCTCGACGCTAGAGGTTAAGCAGGGGGACACGTCTGGCACTGCAGGATTTGAGTCCCTGGCGGCGTAGTGTGGTACTGATGGTAGGCCTTGTTACTTTGGTCCCAGCTCTCTGCAGGTCATTCATTAGGTCCCCCCGTGTGGTTCTGGGATGTTTGCTCACCGTTCTTGTGATCATTTTGACCCCACGGGGTGAGATCTTGCGTGGAGCCCCAGATCAAGGGAGATTATCAGTGGTCTTGTATGTCTTCCATTTCCTAATAATTGCTCCCACAGTTGATTTCTTCAAACCAAGCTGCTTACCTATTGCAGATTCAGTCTTCCCAGCCTGGTGCAGGTCTACAATTTTGTTTCTGGTGTCCTTTGACAGCTCTTTGGTCTTGGCCATAGTGGAGTTTGGAGTGTTTATTTTTTTATTTTTTTTTTTCACCTTTATTTAACCAGGTAGGCTAGTTGAGAACAAGTTCTCATTTGCAACTGCGACCTGGCCAAGATAAAGCATAGCAGTGTGAACAGACAACACAGAGTTACACATGGAGTAAGCAATTAACAAGTCAATAACACAGTAGAAAAAAAAATGGGCAGTCTATATACAATGTGTGCAAAAGGCATGAGGAGGTAGGCGAATAATACAATTTTGCAGATTAACACTGGGGTGATAAATGATCAGATGGTCATGTACAGGTAGAGACATTGGTGTGCAAAAGAGCAGAAAAGTAAATAAATAAATAAAAAAAACAGTATAAAAACAGTATGGGGATGAGGTAGGTGAAAATGGGTGGGCTATTTACCAATAGACTATGTACAGCTGCAGCGATCGGTTAGCTGCTCGGATAGCTGATGTTTGAAGTTGGTGAGGGAGATAAAAGTCTCCAACTTCAGCGATTTTTGCAGTTCGTTCCAGTCACAGGCAGCAGAGTACTGGAACGAAAGGCGGCCAAATGAGGTGTTGGCTTTAGGGATGATCAGTGAGATACACCTGCTGGAGCGTGTGCTACGGATGGGTGTTGCCATCGTGACCAGTGAACTGAGATAAGGCGGAGCTTTACCTAGCATGGACTTGTAGATGACCTGGAGCCAGTGGGTCTGGCGACGAATATGTAGCGAGGGCCAGCCGACTAGAGCATACAAGTCGCAGTGGTGGGTGGTATAAGGTGCTTTGGTGACAAAACGGATGGCACTATGATAGACTGCATCCAGTTTGCTGAGTAGAGTGTTGGAAGCCATTTTGTAGATGACATCGCCGAAATCGAGGATCGGTAGGATAGTCAGTTTTACTAGGGTAAGCTTGTGTGACTATTTGAGGTTGTGGACAGGTGTCTTTTATACTGATAACAAGTTCAAACAGGTGCCATTAATACAGGTAACGAGTGGAGGACAGAGGAGCCTCTTAAAGAAGAAGTTACAGGTCTGTGAGAGACAGAAATCTTGCTTATTTGTAGGTGACCAAATACTTATTTTCCACCATAATTTGCAAATAAATTCATTAAAAATCCTAAAAATGTGATTTCCTGGATTTGTTTTTCTCATTTTGTCTGTCATAGTTGAAGTGTACCTATGATGAAAATTACAGGCCTCTCTCATCTTTTTAAGTGGGAGAACTTGCACAATTGGTGGCTGACTAAATACTTTTTTGCCCCACTGTACATTGTGTGCAAAATGCATGAGGTAGGCAATAAATAGGCCATAGGAGTGAATAATTATAATTTAGCAGATTAACACTGGAGTGATAAATGATCAGATGGTCATGTGCAGGTAGACATACTGGTGTGCAAAAGAGCAGAAAAGTAAATAAATAGAAACAGTATGGGGGTGAGGTAAGTACATTGGGTGGCTATTTACAGATGGACTATGTACAGCTGCAGCGATTGGTTAGCTGCTCAGGAATAAAAGGAGCAGATTTCTGGGCATGGTAGAATATATTCAGGGCATAATGTGCAGACAGGGGTATGGTGGGGTGCAGGTACAGCAGAGGTAAGCCCAGGCACTGGGTGATGATAAGAGAGGTTGTATCTCTGGACATGCTGGTTATAATGGGTGAGGTCACCGTATGTGTGGGAGGTGGGACAAAGGAGGTATCAGAGGCATGAGGAGTGGAACTAGGAGCTCCATTGTAAACTAAATCAATGATGACTAACATGAACAACAGTATACAAGGCATATTGATATTTGAGAGAGACATACAACGAGGCATAAAGTAATCACAGGTGTTGATCGCTAAAACAACAGCTAAGACAACAACAGCTAATCAGCTAACACAACAACAGCAGGTAAAATGGCGATGACTAGGCAGAGAGGGTCGGATTAACTACACACAGGGCCTGAGTTCGCGGCTGGGGCCGACAGATAAAAAATAAATAAACAGAATGGAGTACCGTGATTAATGGACAGTCCAGCGGGCATCAGCTATGTAGCCAAGTGATCATAGTGTCCAGGGGGCAGCAGTAGATGGAACAGGGAAGCCGCCACTACGCTAGCACGCGGGCGACTCAGTGTTTAAAGTTAGTAGCCCGGGGCTAGTAGGAGCGTCTGCTCCGACGGAGGCCGGTTGAAGGCACAGCGGATGGCGTATTCGTCGGCAGACCAGTCGTTGGTGGTGCGGCGGGGCGTCGTGTCGATAGAGAATCCAAGCCATATGGCGAAAGAGGTATTGTAGAATTTACTTTGCTAGCCGGGAGATGTGCCTGTCTCACGGCTAACTGGTGCTAGCTTCGTGGCAGTGGCGTTAATCACTATAGCCAATCGGTAGCAGCGGTGATCCGGTGCCAAGGTCCAGAGTTTACAGCAAGGATCCGGTGGAGTATTGGGCTCTAGCCGTGTATGAGTGGGTTTCGGGTGAGCAGCTGAGTAGGCCGGGAGATGGGCCTCAGGGATAGTTTCGGTACTGGGTGCAAGCTAGCTGTGAGGATCAGAAGTAGTGCTCCAGGGATTATGACAGGAATCCGGCGTTGTTGTGGAGAGACAGTCCGATACCGGTAGACTGGCGAGTATTATCCAGGCTAAAAACAGGGCTGGCTGTGCAGAAGGTAAAAGCCACTAGCAGTGGCTAACAATGACTAAAAATAATAGCGATTCCGTATCACATTGGGTGAGGCAGGTTACCGGAAGGTATAATCGAATTAAAAATCGAAAAGAAATAAAATTGAAATATATATACAAAAAATACGAAAAATACAAAAGTACACGAGAGGACGAACAAAACACGTCTTCACTGCTATGCCATCTTGGAATAAATTGTTAAATTATGAGCTTAGTTGGTTTAGCCACAGAAAAAGTCAGCAACCTTCCTGCTGAGAGAATGAGTGGGCTGGACATGCCGAGAAACACTTATGTCTATTTGAGCTGGTCAGTATGTGTAGGTAATCCTGTCTAACGTGGCTTTAAAAAATATAAATTGCATAGTAGAACTGCATGAGTGTTGCTCTCCACTTTCTGGAGGACCCAGTTTTGAAATCTGTGGAAATAGAGTATGATAGCTAAGGAGAAAACAACTGATTACATCTTCAAACTAAGGGCAACAATGGCATCCGTGACAGGGAGAGGCGTCAATCCATTATATATCTGGGTAAGATAGTCTAGCTAGCTACATTTTCAGATAATACACATTTCTATTATGACAAAGTAATTTTCATTTCAAGTTAAAGTATACCGTCAGCTAGCAAGCTAATGTTAGCTGGCTGGCTCGCTAGCTAACGTTAAATGTATGATCTTATTATTCTTATCTCCGAGTCATTTGCTTTGCTAGTTATAGCCTAATGTTAGCAAGCTAACATTGAACCTGGTTGGTTAGCTACCTGCAGATTCATGCGGGGTAGTAACGTCATGAGTTGGGATTATGGTTCATTGTTTAGCTATCTAGCTAGCTACATGTCTTAACCTCTTCAGTCGACCCTCTACTTTTTTGAACATTTTGTTAAAAATCGCGCAACATTTCAGCGCCCTGCTACTCATGCCAGGAATATAGTACGTTCATATGGTTAGAATGTGTGTATAGGAAACCCTCGGACGTTTTTAAAACTGGTTAAATCACGACTGTGGCTATTACATAACGTGCGTTACATCGGAAAGCGCAGGAAAACCTGATCACAGAAAATGGAAATAAATATCCTTGCGCCACTACCGCAATTGTTAACAGTGAGCCGAATTAGATAAGACCGAGCATTCAACTCCCACAGCATCCCCATGTTGTCGAGTATCTTGTGAATTTAATCCTCTTTGATTCTTGGTTGAACCGAAAGAGGGGCACGACGTACCTCCGGTCTCCGCCCAGATCATTCCGGAAGAGCTCTCTCCTGAAATTTTTTCCAAGACGACAGCTAATGATATGTACATCGCCTACGGATGATTTTTATCGCTTATTAACGTTTACTAATACCTAAAGTAGCATTACAAACGTATTTCGAAGTGTTTTGTGAAAGTTTATCGTCTACTTTTTGAATTTTAAAAAATGACGTTACGTTGTGAAATCGCTGTTTTTTTCGTTTATCACACAGTCTACATATAACGATATCTTGGCTTTATATGGCCCGATTTAATCGAAATAAAGACCCAATAGTGTTTATGGGACATCTAGGAGTGCCAACAAAGAAGATGGTGAAAGGTAATGACTGTTTTCTATTTTATTGTGCGGTTTGTGTAACGCCGAAATGCTAATTATTTTGTTTACGTCCCCTGCTGTGCTTTTCTGTTGTAGTGTATTGGTGCATGCTATCACATAATAGCTTCTCATGCTGTCGCCGAAAAGCATTTTAAAAATCTGACTTGTTGCCTGGATTCACAACGAGTGTAGCTTTAATTTGATACCCTGCATGTGTATTTTAATGAACTTTTGAGTTTTAACTAATACTATTAGCATTTAGCGTAGCGCATTTGCATTTCCAGAGCTCTAGTTGGGACGCAAGCGTCCCAGGTAGAGGTAAGAGGTTAACAAAAGACTCCACTATGCAAGTAACTATTTCAATAGAATGTCACTGCAACAACTGTTGATAGACAGTCACTCTGGCTATCTACTCCGATTTCAGAGCACTCTCGTCTGAGTGTGCCAGAGCACAGAATAACTGACGAATTTACGAACACTCAACACCTGTTGAATATGGCCGGTGTCACTAAATGTTGGCAAAAAAGTGTAAATTGTTGTCAGCAGCACAGTGGCAGTCACCAACGCTCTGGATAACATGAAAACAACCTAATGAGCTCTGCTAGGGTGAGTAAAATTGTCAGTGAGCTGAGCTCTCATTTGTGTCTGGTAGTAGCTATCCAGCTAGCAAGCTAGCCAATGTTAGCCAGTTAGCTTGGGTGCTTAACTGCTGTTAGGACAGACCGCTCAGATCAACACTTAAAGAGATGGGTGGGTCTAAAGCTTAAGTCCAAATCAAGGTGGTCGGTCACAAATATGGTCCTTCGAGCTAGACTATAGAGTAGTATGTCAATCAAACCAGGGTAAAAAAAGGTGAAAAGTCAACTCATACTGGTTGGTTTTCATTTGATACCATTTAACACTACCTTGACAGGCTCACATGCTGACCAGACCGCTCGCGCACATGTAGATTTTGTCCACCCACACCAGCCGCGATCAGGACACACAGGTTGAAATATCAAGAACGAACTCTGAACCAACTATATTAATTTGGTGACAGGTCTTAAAGCATAAAACATTTATGGCAATTTAGCTAGCTAGCTTGCTTTTGATAGCTAATTTGTCCTGGGATATAAACATTGTGTTGTTTTGTTACCTGAAATGCACAAGGACCTCGACTCCAACAATTAATACATAAATAAAAGGGTATACCTAGTTCATTTCTAGAAATCTCTCCTATTCAGGCTTCTTTTTCTTTTGACTTGATATGGCGGTTGGCAACCAACTTTAAGGTGCATTACCACCACCACCAACTAGACTGGAGTATGGACCTTAGTTCATCTTTCAATCACCAATGTGGGTATATGCTCCTAAAAACTAATGAAGAGATGGGAGAGGCAGGACTTACAGCGCGTCAGGAGTCACAAATAGAACCAAGTTCTATTTTAGCGCCTGGCTACGCAGACTGTCGTTGACGCGCGTGAGCAGTGTGGGTGCAATGATTGAATAACATGCATGTGTAAAAAAAAATTGAGACGCGAGCTGGTGTGGTCAGCATGTCACTTCATACTAGTGTTTCCTCTGGAAAACTTTGTAGCAGTGGAGGGGAAAGGTTGTGGAGGCTAGGGGGGGTTGAAGGGAGTTGAAGGGGGTCCTCCCCCAGATAATTGTTTTATGTAGAAGGACTGAGAAGCTCAGTTCTTGTTACTTTTTAAAAGGACTTCATTCTACATTCCAAAATGAATGAAAATAAAATGATGCCGACACCTTCTAAAATATAATATCCCAACTGATGCGGCATAATGGCTATAAATAAATAGGCTGATATACCTGTCTGTATTTACCCCATTGGTGTTAATCATTAGCTAGATCCCAAATGTGATCTTATAACTAGTTAGCATCCTATTGATGAATTTCATGTCCCACAGTTAATATAATGTAGGCCTACCTGTTAGGGGACTGGGGTAACCTGCCAGCCGGGGCAACACGACCCCTGCATGTACTTCTAACTAAAACCCCTTCATGTCACCATTTCTTCCCACAACACTTTCCCTGGTTACCACTACTCTTGCTCAACTGAAAATGTCATCTCTCTCATCACAAAAGTAATTGCAAGAATTGTTGTGCCTTGATTGCTTGTCAGAATGCATGTTTCCCTCCCTAAAGCACTCGTAACATGAATGCACCTCGAGATAAATATTTATTTATCTCACATAGAACACACAACAACAAGCCAGCTAGGAAATAGAAAAACTATTCTACTATGGGGTTGTCTGTTTTTTGTATTCATTATTCGTTTTGTTTGCAGAGGAAAAGTAGATGTAAACTGTTCTAGCATCTTCAAAGTGCGCCTTTGCAGATTTTTTTATTTTTAATGTTCCATATTTTTGGGGGCATGGCAGCAATGATTTTGCCGTAGCGCAGCGCCACAGCTAAATGACTTTAGCGGAAAACACTGGTCATTTCTTTGTTTATGGTGGTCTTGTGTATCCCTTATTAAAGTGATCTCCACACGACAACACTAAAACACTCTCGGCTTATCTGTTCCATCACATCTCATCAAAACAATTTTAGACCAACAGATCCAGGCCAGACAACAAGGACAAAGAGACTACACGCAGACATTTCCCCCAGACCCCCTCAACAGACTTATGCTCTGCCCCCACCCCAATGACATACATCAATGTTGTGGTTGTAAATATGTATATTATTATTTCTATTTGTATTATTATTTGTATTGTTTTATTTCACTTGGTCCCCACACCCCCTCAATGGTCATGTCGTCTGTCTGCTTCTCCCCCTATGGTCATCCACCTCACCCCTTCAGTCTTTACTCTGCCTCCACCCCAATGGACACGTGTTATTCATTCATCCCTGCTTCTACTATGATGTATATAGTGCTCTTTCTATTGTTGTTGTTTTTATGACCATTTCATTGTTTTATTTGACTTACCGCAGCATGTTGGAGCTCGGAGCCTAAGATTGTCACAGTACCCTGCAGTCATACCTGCAACCATGTACATGTGGCTAATAAACACTGAATCTGAATCACACCCAACACCCTTTAACCGGCCAGAGAGCACAGAGGGGCCAGAAGGGTCGAAGCAGGAGCCCTTACCCCTTCGCTTTCTCTCACACCTCCTGTCTACTTCAAAGCTTCTCCTATCCGCAAAAAGGGCCGCTGGTTGAAAACACATGGCACTCAGACTTGAGGCGGAGACTTTTTTATATAACCTTTATTTAACTAGGAAAGTCATTTAAGAACAAATGATCATTTACAATGACAGTCTACACCGGCCAAACCCGGACGACGCTGGGCCAATTGTGTGCCGCCCTGTTGGACTCCCAATCACAGCTGGTGTGATACAGCCTGGATTCAAACCAGGGCGTCTGTAGTGATGCCTCAAGCACTGAGATGCAGTGCCTTAGACCGCTGCTCCACTCGGCAGCCCTGTTGGACTTAGCTGGGTCCCGATGAAGACTGTGGATGACTACGGCTCAGTCGAGGAGCTTCTCCATTGGAAAGTAACAAACTGCAAACAAAGTGCCTCAAAAACTCTTATTTCCTCAAGGAAACGGTGTAAATGGGTTTAAAATGACATGGTTAAAATGTGTGTATAATAAGACCTTGTATTTAGGATGTTTGATATACGTATTTTCCTGACAGTTAACAGGTATAATCCTCACTTGTCTGAGGAAAAGTATATTGTTTGGTATCTGTGCGACCACACAGTCTCCACACAGACTTTAGAATATGTTTTGAGAGTGTACAAAATACCCTCTCTTCTGTGTGGACAATTTATTGATTCAAAGGCTGCGCAGGCCATTAGAACAACGCAGGCGATGAATGGGGGCGGACTCGGCCACTGGAATTTTTCCTTTAATAATTGTACACACTCCCTTACACAATGCAATCATCAGAGGTCAAAGTTAGTACAAACCATACAATACCAACAACCTGTCTGACAGCTAGAGGTTGGATGGCGCATAACACAACACAACCTCATCTCACCTAATAAGATGTGAGTGGGATAACGCCTTTTCCAAAATAATAGCAAATATTTCTCACCAATAGGACAGGTATGACTATGAAATACATTTTCAAATGGCTAGCACTCTGAGTAGGCAAAGCACTCTGTGTCTGATATCTGGCATCATTCATTTTCAGTGTTTGTCAGTCAAGGTGTGCCTGCCCCTGCTTGTTGTAATGAAGGAGGTAGAGAGTGTCACAGAGGGGACAGGACAGGGAACTACACAATCATCCTTTACCATCCCTCCGAAGACAAGGCCACACCAGTTCTAGGCAATAGAGACAGATATGACTCACAAATTGATGGCCATGCTCCCACTGCCATCTCTGTGTTGACAAAACAGAAACACCCCTCCATCCGTGCCGCCACACAAACATAAAAGATTTCCACTGATGTTCTGGCATTGAGGTAGCCGTAGGAAAATCTATAGGGAGTTTAAAAATAATCGCCCACAGGTAGAGGACTGGGAGAAAGAGGCGAATGCTATAACCGCACATCGTTGCCATCCATCAAAAGTAAGGAAATGCATAAACAAAGCGCAGGGAATAGATGCATGGTGACATTCATTTAGGTTCTGCATGGAACAGAGGGCTGAGCACACCATCTCTCTTGGTGGGCAGGCTCATCGTCCTCCACTTTTCGAAACCTATAACTTATGAATATACCATTTTTTTCTGCTGTGTGGTTACAGAAAACAAGGAATCAATGGCCCATAACTGCATAATGTGACAAGTGACCTGACAAGAGTCATATTCTGTACTGTTGTAAAATGCCTCAATATCAAATACATGCAATGGTTGGTTCCGCCTAATGCATGCAAAATAAATAACATTGTGAGGAGTCAGGAAGACAGGAACAGGCAGAAGAAACCTACAGTGGGTGAATGGACACAATAATTGAAGAATTCCTCTGTTTACAGGTAGAAGGTTGAGGTACCTTGTGTACCTTATGAGAGAGCAATAACATGCTAGGAAAAACATTCCAGGTGTTATTTTCAGTCCAATTATTTGCATGTGTTGGGGACAGTGACCTTTCAATGCCTGGGGGTCCCTCTAGAGTTAGCCAGACCTAGACAGGCAGCCAGCCATCATAAAGAGTTTATTTGCTCTGTTTATTCTTAGCCTTTTCTTAAAGGTTAGAACACTGGACCTGTCACACTTGATACCGATCAGCTCACTCTCTGTGTGTCAGACAGAAGCCACAGACCCACCATGAAATAGGGAGAAAGAGAGAGATAGCAGATGGCTACGGGTGCTATAGCTAGCTTCATTTCATCTTTTGATCTCACATGAACTATTAGCATAGCTGTTGCCTACACACTGCCCCTCGGATCCCATCACTGTCACCAAAAACAGCTCCATGTTTATTTCTATATACTGTACAAACCTCATCTGGCATTCAGCAGCAATTTCCCAGGCCCAATGTACCTTCCTTTGAAATATAAACGTTGCTACTTTCCATTAAATCATATATGATCTCCAGTGACCAGTTAAATATAGGACTATATTAGGACTATAGATATTACACACTGCAGTGATATTGCACCAAGCGTTGTGGCTCTTAGAGTAGGATAATATAGCTACCCTTGCTGAGCTCCTGTATCTCTCATGGAGGATATAACAAGGTGCCAAATTAACATCACATAAAAGAACATAGCTGTGTAATGTGAACAAAACTGATGGACTTTAGCTGGAGCTATACCCTGCAGGAGAGGAGATAGAGAAACACATGGGGTGAGGTTGCCCAAGGCTTCATAATGGTGATCAAAATCGATAAAATTACATATTGCAATATTATTTTGGGATGATATTATGCCAATATTTGACTCCAAGTAGCAATCTGTAAAAAATAATATATATATATTTTTCTACTGCTAGCTAGTGCTCCTCGGCTGTAGCTGCGCCAAAACTGTATTTTTCATTAGCTTTTTCTCCATCTTCCTTTTTAAATAGTAAGCCAACATGTTTTCAGCACTTATTTCCCTGACTGAACAAAACTCGTTTTATTATGCTCCCTCGTCTCTCTGCAGCATATACAGTATAGTCAGCAATATGTTTGGAAACTGCAAAAAAAAACGCAGTATCAAATCGCAATACATATAGAATTGTAAGAATTGAGAGAATATCAATATATATCGTATCGGCACCTAACTATTGTGAATATTTTATCATGAGGTCCCTGGCAGCCCTACTTCGTAACTGAAATGAAGTCCATTGTAGGCAATGGAAGAAACATTCTTAGGGATATGGAAAACTCACCCTTGTACTGTAGCAAGACAACAGTGCAGTTTGAGACAAAAGGAGATACAAACATTTAGGATCTGATGATGTTAGTAAATGCACTGTTAAAAACAGACTCTTAAAAAATGTACAGTATAAAGTAATAAACCTCAGGCATTAAGTTCAGTAATAGAGAATGCATTAATAAATACTGTTAATTACTGGCCTAATGACTGGGATTCAGTGGGATTAAACAGCAATGTAAAAGCGATTAAGCATATACCAGCTTTAGACAGATATTGTTCCCTTCTGCTTCCTTCGTTACACTTTCATTTCCACAGTTTTCAGTTGATTATAAACCATATTAAGCTCACAGAGAAAACCAGGATATGTGGGGGATGGATTAGCGAAATGCGCTTTGACTCCATGCCAAGAACATTCATGCAAATCACAAAGACTGTTTACGAAACTGTACATTGCTAATTGGTGGAGTAACTCAAACGCTTGCATAGGAATTCAACCATTCCCTCTTATAGCCCCTATACAGCCTGATGTTTTAAATGGCTTCTGCAGTTACAAAGTATGGAGGTAGTGTTCGTAACAGGGCCACTTTGATAAATTCCCCCATGCGTTCCTTGCATGTAGGCTACAGCCAGGTCCCCACATCTCATAGCGTGCTAGCACACATTCTTCAGATAAACATACACTCGTGGCGGTGCTACGAAACATCAGGCCCAGGGTGGAGGGGCGACTCTCTGACAGATCAAAGGCTACCCCCCCATGCCACTGCCTCTTCTCTGGGTGCGTGAGCAGGGTTCACAGAGCCAGGCACCAGAGAACCAAAGGGACCGTGGGAGGCCCCACGCTTCCCGAGCTCAAACCCCCTCAGTCCCAGCCCTCATTACAGAGACACTGGCTAAAGGTTAATGTTCTACTACCTACAGAGGAGCAGGGGGAGGGAGGGAGGTAACGTGAAACTGTCAAAGGAGGGTGAGGGTGGCATCGAAAGGATGCACATTTTGGGATGCATTCCCAATAACTAGAGTCTGTCTGAGAAACAACACTTGTTCTCTGAGAACAAGTGTCAACAACCAAGTCCAATGTTGACACTCGCTTACAAACAAACATGTTGTAGGGGAGAGTGGGGTAAGTTGAGCCAAAGGGACAGTTGACCCACCCCTTGTTTCTTGGAAACCATTCCGAAAATGTATCATGAAAATGCATCCTTGTAGCTGTATGGGCTATTATAGTCAAAATGTTTGCCATGGGGTAAGTTGAGCCAATGGCCACCATACCCTTTACAAATGATGATTACATTTTCTCAGGTTTATGCATAATAATGCTGAGCGATTTTGTTATTAAACAACTAACTGACCGATGTCATTACATTTCTTGAATTCCATTTAGTTCGGGTTTTTTTGTGAGCACAATGTGCCATTTCTCTAGCAAGAAAGCAAATCATTCATAACATAAATCAAGTCAAGAACTAGGTGGAACATTGGGCTGAAGGAAGTGGTAGTTTTAATTAAGCAAATATTCAACCTAGTTCAGTGCAGAAAAGTAGTAATTGCCATAATCCATTGCACCTGTTTTTTTCCCAGCTCGGACAAAGACGGATCAGAAAGGAAGAGGTAAAGCGAGAGGTTTCACTCTCACCAAAATAAGTCCAACGCGTTTCTATGGGTATATTTTTACTTTTTTTTTCACCTTTATTTAACCAGGTAGGCTAGTTGAGAACAAGTTCTCATTTGCAACTGCGACCTGGCCAAGATAAAGCAAAGCAGTTCGACACATACAACAGTACAGAGTTACACATGGAATAAACAAACATACAATCAATAATACAGTAGAAAATAATCTATATACAGCATGTGCAAATGAGGTGGGATAAGAGAGGTAAGGCAATAAATAGGCCATGGTGGCAAAGTAATTACAATATAGCAATTAAACACTGAAATGGTAGGATGTGCAGAAGATGAATGTGCAAGTTGAGATACTGGGGTGCAAAGGAGCAAGATAAATACATACAGTATGGGGATGAGGTAGATTGGATGGGCTATTTACAGATGAGCTATGTACAGGTGCAGTGATCTGTGAGCTGCTCTGAAAGCTAGTGAGGGAGGTAAGAGTCTCCCTCAGCATCTCGTCATTATATACAGATCTCTGGACAGATACACTTTTACGCCTGCTATTTTAGGTTATTAGATACACATACACCACATGATAGGAATATACTGTACACAACGACGAGAGGGACAGAGACAGTTCGTGAAAGTATACCTTATCTACTTTAACCTCTTCAGTCGACCCTCTACTTTTTTGAACATTCTGTTAAAAATCGCGCAACATTTCAGCGCCCTGCTACTCATGCCAGGAATATAGTATATGCATTTGCTTAGTCTGTGTGGATAGAAAACACTCAGACGTTTAAAAAACTGGTTAAATCACTGCTGTGGCTTTACCAGAACGGCATTTACATCGAAAAGCACAGGAAAAACTGATCACTGAAAATGGGGAAAATATATCCATGCGCTACTTGAACCCATTGATAAACGTGAACCACAATTAATTGACTGAGGTTGCAGTACCTACAGCTTCCACAGGGTGTCTAGAGTCTTGTCATTTCCCTTCGAGTTTTTTCTTGGTCAAACACATACAGGACACCGTATCTAATCCGGTCTAGGACCGGATATTTTCGTTGAGTTTCTAGCCGGACATTTTTCCAGACGGACAGCTAATAATCTTTACATTGCCTCCTGATGAATTTTATCGCTTATTAACGTTTACTAATACCTAAAGTTGCATTACAAACGTATTTCGAAGTGTTTTGTGAAAGTTTATCGTCGACTTTTTGAATTTTAAAAAATGACGTTACGTTTTGAAACAATGTTTTTTTCGTTTATCACACAGTCTACATATAACGATATCTAGGCTTTATATGGACCGATTTAATCGAAATAAAGACCCAAATAGTGTTTATGGGACATCTAGGAGTGCCAACAAAGAAGATGGTGAAAGGTAATGAATGTTTTCTATTTTATTGTGCGGTTTGTGTAACGCCGAAATGCTAATTATTTTGTTTACGTCCCCTGTGGGTCTTTTGGGGTGTTGCATGCTATCAGATAATAGCTTCTCATGCTTTCGCCGAAAAGCATTTTAAAAATCTGACTCGTTGCCTGGATTCACAACGAGTGTAGCTTTAATTCGATACCCTGCATGTGTATTTTAATGAACTTTTGAGTTTTAACTAATACTATTAGCATTTAGCGTAGCGCATTTGCATTTCCAGAGCTCTAGTTGGGACGCAAGCGTCCCGGGTAGAAGCAACAGGTTAAAGAACTAGTCAAAGGATTCCATCAGACAGCTCTGCAGCATACTTAGGCAGGCTAGCTAAATAGGATGACTAAAGACAGTACAGTCTGTGGAAGACATAACTATTAGCAATACTAATTGCTTGCTGACTCCTACTGCCTGAGCAGACGAGATGATGACTATGAAATTCAAAATAATAAAGTAAGCAAATAAAAACTAATTAACCTACACAATTTAAATATTTTATTATTTCACAGTCATTTCCTGTTTTTCAATTCATGTCTACTCCATGTGGACCTGACAGAGACAATGGAACGTTTTGGCAATGGAATGTTCACAATTTTTATAGTGTATTTTTTACTAATTGGGAAGGGCTTGTAAGTAAGCATTTCATGGTAAAGTCTACACTCGTTGTATTTGGCGCATTTGACAAATAAGATTTGATAAAAGCAGCTGCTGGTTTGAGAATGTCGAGAGGCAGAGCTATTGGGACTCAGGCAACGCAGCAACTGCAGCACGTACTCAATCAAAATTACATTACAGGGACAGTTGGCTGTGCTATATAAATAGACCCACAAAGAGTGGCAGGCCACGGGTACATATGGTATAAACTAAGTGTGTAAATTGACATGAATATTGTACCTGTTACCTCTCCCAACATAAAAATAACAAAGGAAATAAAAACTTGGTAAAAAAATAAATATGCAAAACACAAGTTACATATCTTGAAAACTTGATTGCTAACTTGAAAAATATTTTGTGACTATATCAACAATGGACAAATTGTTAAACAAATACCAAATGATAGCATGGGTGGAATCTTTAACTGTAGTGGGTCCATACTGAGTCCATACTTACGAACATTAGAAAAAGTGTCTCAAAATGGGCATCAGCCAAAAAAATTAAATAGCAGCGAGGTTGCACGTGATACAACGCTACATGACCCAGTATATTCCTAGACATACAAAGGGGTTTTGAGGTGTTTACCTAGTGTTATATAAAAGACCATTACCATAAATATACCTCTCTGGATGAGGGCTACAATCTATATATGGCTTGGTTGGTATATGTGGAGACAATCTGAAATCTCTCCTCTTGTAAACCGTATGAGACCTGCACAGAGTGTAAGCAGTGAACCAGAAAGCATGTGTTTCTAACAACCAAGCTCCCTCCCACCACTTTACAACAGGGCGCCATGCTCTCCCATCATGACTTTAATCTTGTAATCAGTATACACCATGGAGCCAAGTTGGCACAGAGTCAGCTGTTTGGTGATGCAGTCCACATCACATCACTGAGGTAGTGTGGTGTAGGTAAGGCCTCAGAGGGGTTGTTGACAACATAGAGACAGCGCTTTATGAAATAAATAGAGAGCGAGAGGGAGAGAGAGGGGGGGGGGGGGTAGAGACACTGAGCAAAGCGAGAGAGAGAAAAAAAAATGAATGAACGAAAAAACTGAGTTAAAGAAAAAGAGAGTGAGTGAGTGGGGAGATGAAAGAGAGAAAAGAGAGAGTGTGAAAAAAGATAAAGAGGGTGAGATAAAGATAAGAGAGAAAAAGAGAGAATAAACACTGGCCAGTGTCCAATGGAGAATGGAATAGATGCGTGTGTCCACCATGAGGAAACACTGATCCTGAACATCAACATTTGGTGTGCTGATGCTGGATAAACACCAATATTTGCCTAGCCTTCTATTTGTTTGACTTTGGTAAACACGGGTGAATGTACCGCTCCGTGGGATTCGAACAAGCAGACCAAAGACATGTAGTGATCCACAACAGCTAGAGGTGGACTATCGAAAATGCTGTTATTTTACTCCTCAGTAAAAGGCCCATGACAGCCCACATGGAGTTTGCCAAAAAGGCACGTAAAGGACTCTGACCATGAGAAACAAGATTCTCTAGTCTGATGAAACCAAGACTGAACTCTTTGGGCTGAATGCCAAGCGTCACATCTGGAGGAAACCTGGCACCATCCCTACAGTGAAGCATGGTGGTGGCAGCATCATGCTGTGGGGATGTTTTTCAGCAGCAGGGACTGGAAGACTAGTCAGGATCAAGGGAAAGATGAATGGAGCAAATTACAGAGATCATTGATGAAAACCTGCTCCAGAGCGCTCAGGACCTCAGACTGAGGCGATGGTTCACCTTCCAACAGGACAACGCCCCTAAGCACAACTCTGAATGTCCTTGAGTAGCCCAGCCAGAGCCCGGCCTTGAACCTGATCGAACATCTCTGGAGAGACTGTGCAGCGACACTTCCCATCCAACCTGACAGAGCATGAGCAGATCTGCAGAGAAGAATGGGAGAAACTCCCCATATACAGGTGTGCCAAGCTTGTAGCGTCATACCCAATAAGACTTGAGACTGTAATCACTGCCTCAAGGAGCTTCAACAAAGTACTGAGAAAAGGGTCTGAATTCTCAAGTAAATATGATATATATTTATATATATATTTAAAAAAATAGCAACCTGTTTTTGCTTTATCATTATGGGGTATTCTGTGTAGATTGACGAGGGGGATTTTTTTTTTAATCAATTTGAGAATACGGCTGTAACAAAACTTGGAAAAAGTCAAGGGGTCTGAATACTTTACGAATGCACTGTATATCTAAATATATAAAATACAAATATCTAACATACTGTAACACCAATAATGATGAAAGGGTTGGATGTAATAGGGTTGAATAGGGTGCTAGGATAGATGGGTGAGCTAAAGGAGGGGGTAGAGCGAGAAATCAATAGCTCTATAACCTTAATTAGACCACATGGGATCTGTAAAGTACCCTTCAGAGGAGCACAGAATATGCACCTACACACATGCATACACACACCAACTCACAATCCCTACTCCCTTCATAAACACATACTGTATACACACAGGCACACAAGCATACGCACGCACGCACACACACACACACACACCAACAACCTAGAGGGCTTCACCGATGACCTAAGCGTCTACATTTAAACACAATGAGGTGCAAGACACCAAAATGAGACTCCAGTGATCATTAAAAATCATACAGAGACAGAACGAGGGAAAGGAGAGGGAGAAAAGCAATCCTAAATCATTCCTCCATTGACAGAATCTCATTTTGGAAATAATTGGGCCGTTATGGCATCGAGCAGCATGTCATTACCTTTCTATTAAAGAGCCGCCTCCTCCCGGAATCCACCCATCACCCCGACCCCTCCTCCCCATCACCATCCCACCTCCATGCCACAGAACGCTGGATTGTCAAAAGGAGCGGGAATGGGTGCCCATTAGCCTAATGTGGAATTAAGGGGCGCATGAGGAAGTGTGGCGGGGGGCTCCTTAGCCCTCCTCATGCACACCTAATTCTCTGTTAGGGATCACGAAGGCCAGGATGGATCCGCTGGCGCATTGTATGATCATGGGAATCAGGGGAAGTGATCCATGGGTTGGGGTGACGAGAGGGCACAGAAGGTAAGGAGCCTATTTTCCTGCACAGCAGTAAATGCAAATGTTATTTCCACTTAAAAGACTTGATTTGCAATTTATGAACGCAAACCAAAAAAATGTGGCATTTATTAAAATCCACATTTCCTGTTGCTGCAGCAAACTGGCTCAAATTAAGATCCTACATCTATAGGCCCTGGGCCTGGGTGGAACAGAGCAGCTCATTGGAGCAGGATGCACACAGTGCAGCCATTATGATATACCACAATACGGTGGCTACTGGCTATAATGTAGTCATGTCTTTATGTAATGTTCTAGTTCAGACAGGAAACACTACATTTTAGTCTAACCATTTATTCAAAGATAAAAACCTCTTATGTGACCTTTCATCTCAATTTCCACCTAAAATGACATACCCAAATCGAACTGCCTGTAGCTCAGGACCTGAAGCAAGGATATTATTGATACTATTTGAAAGGAAACACTGAAGTTTGTGGAGATGTGAAATTAATGGAGAATATAAAACAATATATCTGGTAAAAGATAAAACAAACAGAAAAACATGTGTTTTCTATTTACATTTTTGTTGCATCATCTTTGAAATGTAAAAGAAAGGCCATACGTTGAGATAGGGAGCTGGGAAAAATGTAGATGGTGTCCACAACAGGTCAACAGTGTGTGTTCAAAGTTTCAGACTGATACATTCAAGAATGGAGAGCTACAGTTGAAGTCAGAAGTTTACATACACCTTAACCAAATACATTTAAACTCACTTTTCACAATTCCTGACAATTAATGCTAGTAAAAATGCCCTGTCTTATGTCAGCTAGGAATACCACTTTATTTGAATAATGTGAAATGTCAGAATAATAGTAGAGAGAATGGTAATGGTCATGGTAAGCATAAATAGGTTCTGGAGTAAAAATGTGCTTAAAAAGTCACACTATTATGTGGGCAATACTAGTGTTTAACAAGATTCTCATCTCTGTAAGGTCCCTCAGTCAATTATTTATGTTTTTAACCTTTATTTAACTAGGCAAGTCAAATTCTTATTTACAATGACAGCCTACCAGAGAAGAATGGGTTAACTGGCTTGTTCAAAGGCAAAATTACATTTTCACCTTATCAGCTCAGGGATTCGATCCAGCAACCTTTCCGTTACTGGCCCAACCCTCTAACCACTAGGCTACCTGCCTCAATCAGTGAATTTCAAAAACAGATTCAACCACAAAGACCAATGGCGTTTTCCAATGCCTTGCAAAGGACACCTTTTGCTAGATGGGTAAACAAAAACAGATATTGAATATCCCTTTGAGCACGGTGAAGTTATGATTTACTCATTGGATGGTTTATCAATACACCCTGTCACTACAAAAATACAGGCTTCCTTCCTAACTCAAATCAAATCAAATCGTATTAGTGACATGCGCTGAATACAACAGGTGAAACGCTTACTTATCAACCCCTAACCAACAATGAAGTTTTAAAAAATACAGATAAGAGATAAAAGTAACAAGTAATTAAAGAGCAGCAGTAAAATAACAATAGCGAGACTATATGAAGGGGGGTCCCGTGTCAATGTGCGGGGGCACCGGTTATTTGAGGTAGTATGTACATGTAGGTAGAGTTATTAAAGACACTATGCATAGATGACAACAGAGTAACAGTGGTTGGGAGAGGGTGGAGGAGGCACTGCAAACAGTCTGTGTCTTATGATTAGGGGGTAGAAGCTGTTAGAAGCATCTTGGACCTAGACTTGACGCTCCGGTACCGCTTGCCGTGCGGTAGCAGAGAGAACAGTCTATGACTAGGGTGGCTGGAGTCCTTGACAATTTTTAGGGCCTTCCTCTGACACTGCCTGGTATAGAGGTCCTGGATGGCAGGAAGCTAGGCCCCGGTGAAGTGTTGGGCTACCCTCTGTACACACTACCCTCTGTAGTGCCTTGCGGTCTGAGGCTGAGCAGTTGCCAGTGATGCTCTCGATGGTGCAGCTGTAGAACCTTTTTAGGATCGGAGGACCCATGCCAAATCTTTTCAGTCTCCTGAGGGGGAATAGGTTTTGTCGTGCCCTCTTCACGACTGTCTTGGTGTGCTTGGACTATGTTAGTTTGTTGGTGATGTGGACACCAAGGAATTTGAAGCTCTCAACCTGCTCCACAGCAGCCCAATCGCTGAGAATGGGGGTCTGCTCAGTCCTCTTTTTCCTGTAGTCCACAATCATCTCCATTGTCTTGATCAAGTTGAGGGAGAGTTTATTGTCCTGGCACCACATGACCAGGTCTCTGACCTCCTCCCTATAGGCTGTCTCGTCGTTGTCGGTGATCAGGCCTACCTACCACTGTTGTGTCATCTGAAAATTCAATGATGGTGTTGGAGTCGTGCCTGGCTGTGCAGTCATGAGTGAACAGGGAGTACAGGAGGGGACTGAGCATGCACCCCTGAGGGGCCCCTGTGTTGAGGATCAGCGTGGCAGATGTGTTGTTACCTACCCTTACCACCTGGGGGCTGCCCGTCAGTAAGTCCAGGATCCAGTTGCAGAGGGAGGTAATTAGTCCCAGGGACCTTACATTATTGATGAGCTTTGAGGGCACTATTGTGTTGAATGCTGAGCTGTAGTCAATGAATAGCATTCTCACATAGGTGTTCCTTTTGTCCAGGTGGGAAAGGGCGGTGTGGAGTGCATTGAAGATTGCATCATCTATGGATCTGGTATGCAAATTGTTGTGGGTCTAGGGTTTCTCTAATGATGGTGTTGTTGTGAGCCATGACCAGCCTTTCAAGGCACTTCATGGCTACAGATGTGAGCGCTACGGGTCGGTAGTCGTTTAGGCAGGTTACCTTATTGTTCTTGGGCACAGGGACTATGGCGGTCTGCTTAAAACATGTTGGTATTACAGACTCGGACAGGGAGAGGTTGAAAATGTCAGTGGAAGACACTTGCCAGCTGGTCAGTGCATGCTCGCAGTACACGTCCAGGTAATCTGCCTGGCCCTGCTGCCTTTTGAATGTTGACCTGTTTAAAAGGTCTTACTCACAATGGCTGCGGAGAGCGTGATCACACAGTCTTCTGGAACAGCTGGTGCTCTCAGGAATGTTTTAGTGTTATTTGCCTCGAAGGAAGCATATAAGTATTTTATCTTGTATGGTAGGCTCATGTGCATGGGCTGCTCTCAACTGATGCTTCCCTTTGTAGTCTGTAATGGTTTGCAAGCCCTGCCACATCGGACGAGTGTCAGAGCCAGTGTAGTACGATTCAATCTTAGCCCTGTATTTGCCTGTTTGATCGTTTGGAGGGCATAGCAGGATTTCTTATCAGCTTCCGGGTTAGAGTCCCGCTCCTTGAAAGCGGCAGCTCTAGCCTTTAGCTCAGTGCAGATGCTGCCTGTAATCCATGGCTTCTGGTTGGGGTATGTCCATACAGTCACTCTGGGAACGATGTCATCAACGCACTTATTGATGAAGCCAATGAATGATGTGGTGTACTACTCAATGCCATCGGAGGAATCCCGGAACATATTCCAGTCTGTGCTAGCAAAACAGTCCTGTAGCTTAGCATCTTCTTCCTCTGACCACTTTTTTATTGATCTAGTCACGGGTGCTTCCTGCTTTAATTTATGCTCGTAAGCAGGAATCAGGAGGATAGAATTATGGTCAGATTTTCCAAATGGAGGGCGAGGGAGAGCTTTGTATGAGCCTCTGTGTGTGGAGTATAGGTGGTCCAGAGTTATTTTTCCTCTGGTTGCACATTTAACATGCTGATAGAAATTTGATAAAACAGATTTAAGTTTCCCTGCATTAAAGTCCCCAGCTACTGGGAACGCCGCCTCTGGGTGAACGTTTTCTTATGGCGGAATACAGCTCATTCAATGCTGTCTTAGTGCCAGCCTCTGACTGTGGTGGTATGTAAACAGCTAAAAAGAATACAGATGAAAACTCTCTCGTTTGGTAGTGTGGTCTACAGCTTATCATGAGATACTGGATTTTTGTTTTAGATTCCGTCTCTCACAGTTGAAGTGTACCTATGATCAAAAGTACAGCCCTCTACATGCTTTGTAAGTGGGAAAACCTGCAAAATCGGCAGTGTATCAAATACTTGTTCTCCCCACTGTAAATGTAATTGATTTTGGATTCCGGCTGTAACACAACAAAATGTGGAATAAGTCAAGTGGTATGCATACTTTCTGAAGGTACTGTATTCTAGTACTCTAGTATTCTAGTACACTGCATGTCTTGCTATTAAAGTGCCAAAGCTTTTGAACATACTCTTCAAACGAGTGAATTGCAGGGCAATGGTTGAGATGCGTGGATGATCGTCACTCCAGTACCATCTTGCCGGAAAGTAAGGGGACCATTTGATCCTTCCCTCCTTGGACAAAGGGGACCATTGGGGGGCATGGCAGGGAAAAAAATGCTAAAGCCAGGAGCAGTGTAACGGTGTTAAGATTCCCCCTGAGGTGAGTCATTGTGTCAGTGTTATATCTGTGGTTGTCTGGAGAGTGCTCTCTGATGGCCTTTTCAACTGAGCGCTGTTGGGTTATTAAACACTTTCTAGAAACGCTGGGTCTGCAGGGAGAGGGCCAAATGTCAACAACCGGTCGGTGTGGTAATGTGAGGACTATAATAAACACTGCGATAACCTGACAAGGAGGACATAAAGACATAAAACACGCAGAGAAACAGAGAAATGCACACACTCATCAAATAGCCTATAGTCTCAGTGCAGCAGCCAATTCCCTCTGCTCTGCACCGTGCTGGGCTAGACCAAGCGGAGCTGGGCTGGGGTAGCTACCTTGTCCTTTCTGCTTGTTTCAGGGCAGTTTTCCCCCTCCAGTCCCCCCCGCCCAGTTTGCCCTCAATAACAAATAAATAACACATTGATCAACAAAATGGACAATAAAAAAAAATCTGATGTGCAAGTAAGACGCGGAGTTCGAGGTAATGGTAGCCTACACCTCCCAAATGTAACTACCTGTCAGTAATAGTGGGATTTTGTTTCCCCTTCCTGTGGGACCATGCTCAGGTACACACTCATTGGGTTTGACTGGGTAGGCCCGGCAGTATTGAGCGGGGTATTGATCGTGTCCACTCTGCTTCAGTGTGGTGAGGAGAGGAGCAGCGGTTTAGCAGCCGGCTCTGCCATGGCGTTTCTTTAATTAGGCCCCCAAGCGCCCGCCTCACACACCAACTCTTCACAGAGATTCCCCTAGTGTCCTCTGCAGGAGTTCCTCCTCTCCCTCTCCTCTCCATCGCCCCATCGATTCACTCACTCTATTACTTTCCCTTTCCTTTCTTTTCTTCCGTCTTTCTAACGATTCCAATCAGCCTGGACGGTCAGGCCGGTTGGTCGTTCTTTGGGTAAACCACAAAGGTTGAGATAGATAAAGTGATGGATGAGACAGAGGAGAGGAGAAAATGTCTAGGACAAAGTAGGGCTGGATGGTAATATAGTATTTGACTAAATACCGGTATTGACTGGTTTGGGTGTTTACTTTACCTTGTATAACGGTATTTCAAAGCTGTAATAAGTCACTTTTTGGGCAACCCATCTAATTCACGTAGAAATATGAGTTACTTGAATAATCTCAAATATAAAATATATTTTGGTTTGTTTAACACTTTTTTATTTCATAGTGTTGATTTCTTCACTATTATTCTTCAATGTAGAAAATAGTAAAAAATAAAGAAAATTCTTGAATAAGTAGGTGTGTCCAAAACTTTTGACCAGTAGTGTAACTGCCCTTTTTCTGGCCCGCAAATTTCATTTGACAAACTCAGCGGTAAAAAGCTAAATCAGAATTTTGAAATCCCGATGTGGCCCTCAAGCCAGAATCATTGCCCATCCAGCCTTAGGACTGTTGTCACAATGACGTGGCAGAATGGCAATGGTTAGCATGACTAACATACAGTATTTATGGTGGTATGTGTTTTCTATTGTAGTGCTAAAGTAGCTCTAACCACAAAAGACAGCGAAGCCTCTCTTGACGATTTAGCATGTTAGCCCAAGGCTTGGTTATGCTGACATAATTTGTTAAACCATAACTGTGACGTAGTTACAAACATACCGGTCTGGTTATGCCTGTGGAGGTACCCACACAAGCGATGTTACTGGTGCTGGTCCCTCTTCTCAATTTGAGGGCTGTTCACTTCAACTTGACATTTCAATTTAAGATGTGAACACAGGCCTTGTCAGGACATGTGTAGCTGCTATGTTTGGAGTAGGGGATTAAACTGACACTTACAAGAATAATACACCAGAAGAAAACAGACCCTTTTCCCCTCTATGTAGCTAGCATCACCTCTTGACTACAGAAAGAGGGCTATTAGATGCAAAGCTGTGCCAGCGCATCCGCCGGTGGCGATTTGATATCGCTGGTTAACCTCATCACTCACTAGTATAAATGTTGATCAAATATGTATGTGGGTTTGTGATTAGGCGCGATACGAGGGCATGTGTCAATCAAACACCAGATATCACAGAATACAGCAGAAGGATGCTAAGACAAAATATCAACTCCAGGGCAGAGTGTAACTGTTAACTTATGCAGAAGTCATCCTCTGCTTTTCTCTCTCTCTCTAGCCATTATAATGCGTATATACAGTATGAGAGTCATGCAGGGCGCTGTGGCTCGAGGCTGGTTTGTCCTCTGCTCTGAAGGAAAAGCAGTGAGTGCTTTAAAAACCATGAGATTAAATGAAACAGAGATCTTTATCGATTCGGCCTCCCTGTGTTGCGAAGCAAAGGTAGCCTAGATGAATACGGTCCGTGGACTCCGCATCGATGAAAACAATAGACGTTATCAGTCTTAAAATGGTGGACAGAAGTCCTTGGGCTGAAGGAGACACTCATCAAAGTTCCCTCTCTTTACTCAACATCGTGTAACCTTGCTACGGCCTTGTCACTCAAACACATCGAAAGGAGACATTAACCTACAACAGTGTCCCAGTGGATAAACAGATTTAGATTCCGCTGTTCAACTCAATATCCCCTCTGCCTATAAACAGGAAGGAAGAGAGGAGGAATTCAGAATCAGGAACACCTCTGGCTGAATGGTAATAAACACAAAGCGGCTAGTGGATAAAGGCAGGGGGCTCGTGTTACCGTACTCGCTCGAATTTCACTTTTAAATGAATAGTAATTTGTTTTCATTTAAATGTAAAACAGGGGGAGCAAATGGAATTACGTTGACAGTCATCGGTGGAGTAAACCGACTCACCCACCCGCCTACCAACCCCGAGCACCGGAGGGCCCTGGGCCACCTACTCACTGACGGCCGGGGAAGAAAACAACAAGCTGATGTGCAGTAGGTGACCTCAGGGGTAGACAGTCAAGTGCGGTGGCTCCCCCGCCCCCACCGTCCGGCTTGCCATTTGAAGTTCCGGTGGCATTGTGCCATAGCAGCACGATTTTGTATGCTGATTAAACCCATAATGCATTCCTGTTGTAGACACCGGCACAATGGCATAGCACATTAGAGAGGGGGGGGGGGGGAGAGGGGAGATAAAAAGGGAGCGAGAGAGACATAGAAAGGGAGAGATAGAGAGAAGGGAACAAATGGTATGAGAAGGAGATGAGAGAGCTTGGTATGAGACGGAGATGAGAGAGCATTATCTATAGGGATAGAGAGAGGGAGCCAGAGAGCATTATCTAGAGGGAGCGAGAGAGCATTATCTAGAGGGATGTAGAGGGAGCGAGAGAGCATTATCTAGAGGGATGTAGAGGGAGCCAGAGAGCATTATCTAGAGAGATGTAGAGAGGGAACGAGAAAGCATTATCTAGAGGGATGGAGGCAGCAAAATAACATTATCTAGAGGGATGTAGAGAGGGAGCGAGAGAGCAGTATCTAGACGTCTAAAGGGATGTAAGAGAGGGAGCGAGGCATGAGGCGTGGAAAGGATTTACAATAATTCGCAGGGATGTATCCACCATCTGCTGCAGACACAGGTGTGCCTCTCAGTCCCGTAGTGCTCTAACTCCCACCACGGCAGCACAGCAGGAGGATTGCTGTTGTACATCCAACCACCAAAATACTCTAACAAAGGCAAACCCCTCTCTGAGGAGAAAAACACAGCTCTCATAACGAGGAACAAAGCGCCTGGCTCTGAAGCTGGGGCCAAATCACCTAATCCAGGTTGTAACGAGGTAAATTAAAGAAAGTGTGCCAATGTTTTTAGAAGTAAGAGTAACTTGTTAAAATAAATGTGTTTGTGTTGATGAATAATGGGAAATAAATTGAGTGCTTATGCAAATCCTTCGGCAGGTAACTAGAGTTTTAGTTGCGTGTGATTATGATTGCCCAGCAAAACCTATAAGCCGTCTAAGAGCTTCAGTTCAAGGCTGATGGTGAATGCTCATTTTGAAAGCCTCCATTGAATTCTAATATTGCATTAGATAATTTTTGCAGAGTTGAGAATTTCTGAAAAGAGAGCGTAGAGGAAATCTTCAAAGGGCCTTGGAAATTCATTCCCCATTTTATTGTAAGGAAGAAAATGCCTTGTCGGTTTTACAAGCCGTGGTGCCTGAGGTGAGGGAGCGAGGCAAGGGCCTTTTCTCAATTGGATTTGCTCAACTCCTGCGTCCTCTCTCGCCTGCTTTTCAAGAAGGCCAATGGCAATAAAGGAGAGGCAGCAAGGAGAATGAACGTGGACAAAAATGCGCTGTATGAAAGGAGAAACTCCTCTCCATTTGTCACATCAGGCAAACAATGGTACATAAATATTTAAAGTGAAAACGTTTATTTAGCTAGTTGTGCAAGACATTTTATGCATAAAAGGATACGTATCTTATAATTTAAATATTTGCATGCTTTCTCATTTGGAAAAAAACAACTGTTTCAAAAGTGGTCTGGCAGATATCAAAACTCTTCAGTGAAGGACATGGGTAGGATACACATGGCTACCCTTGTTGAAAGGTAGCACTCTCCTCAACCACTTTTCGGTTTCCGGGTCACGGAGGAGAGAGACGGAGGAGAGAGGACGGAGGACAGACCTTTTCCAAAATGAGAAAAGGTAAGAGTTAATCCATCGAGAGGCTATGCTGCACCACACTGACACTCACAAACACTTTAATCAGCCTAAGAGGACAGACAGACGGACAGACAGGGCAGGGGTGCTATGACTAATGTATGAGCGGCAGGTGGTTAGAGTTTTGGGCGAGTAACCGAAAGATCACTGGTTTGAATAACCGAGCCAACAAGGTTAAAAAACAGTCGATGTGCCCTTGAGCAAGGCACTTAACTCTAATTTTCTTCAGGGGTGTCGTCCTACTATGGCTGACCCTGTAAAACAACACATTTCACTGCCCCTATCTGGTGTATGACAACATATACTAAACAAAAATAGAAACGCAACATGTAAAGTGTTGCTCTCATGTTTCATGAGGTGAAATAAAAGATCCTAGAAATTGTCCATATGCACAAAAAGCTTATTTCTTTCAAATGTTTTGCACAAATTGTTTACATCCCTGTGAGTGACAATTTTTTCTTTGCCAAGATAAATACATCCACCTGACAGGTGTGACATATAAAGAAGCTGATTAAACATGGTAATTACACAGGTGCACCTTGTGCTGGGGGCAATAAAAGGACACAAATGTATAGTTTTGTTACACAACACAATGCCACAGATGTCCCCAATTTTGAGGAAGCGTGCAATTGGCATACTGACTTGTATGTAACTTTAGTCTTTCACTTTTCAATGGAATGTTCACCAGAGCTGAACGCCTGAGAAAATATTGTTAATTTCTCTACCATAAGCCAGCTCCAACGTCGTTTTAGAGAATTTGGCAGTACGTCTAACGGGTCTCACAACCGCAGACCACAAGTAACCACGCCAGCCCAGGACCTCCACATCCAGCTTCATCACCTGAGGGATAATCTGAGACCAGCCACCCGGACAGCTGGTGAAATTGTAGGTTTGCACAACCGAAGAATTTCTGTCAGAAACTGTCTCAGGGAAGCTCATGTGTGTGCTCGTCGTCCTCAACAGGGTCTTGACCTGACTGCAGTTTGGCGTCGTAACCGACTTCAGTGGGCAAATGCTCACCTTTGATGGCAAATAGCACGCTGGAGAAGTGTGCTCTCCTCCACGGATGAATCCCAGTTTCAATTATTTCGTGCAGATGGTAGACAGCGTGTATGGTGTCGTATGGGCGAGCGTGTTTCTGATGTCAACATCATAAACAGAGTAACCCCATGGTGGCGGTGGGGTTATGGTATGATCAGGCATAAGCTAGGGAAAACGAACACAATCGCATTTTATCGATGATAATTTGAATGCACAGTTTGATCCTGAGGCCCATTGTCGTGCCATTCATCTGCCTACATCACCTCAATGTTTCAGTATGATAATGCACAACCCTATGTCGCAAGGATCTGTACACAATTCCTGGAGGCTGGAAATGTCCCAATTCTTCCATGGCCTGCATACTCACCAAACATGTCACCCATTGAGCATGTCTGGGATGCTCTGGATCCACATGTACGAGAGCGTGTTCCAGTTACCGCCAATATCCAACAACTTCGCACAGCTATTGAAACAGAGTGGAACAACATTTCATAGGTCGCAAATGAGATGTGTCGTGCTGCATGAGGCAAATGGTGGTCACACCAGATACTGACTAGTTTTCTGATCCGTGCCCCTACCTATTTTTTTAAGGTATCTGTGACTAACAGATGCATATGGGGCGGCAGGTAGCCTACTGGTTAGAGCGTTGGACTGGTAACCGAATGGTTGCTAGATCAAATCCCAGAGCCGACAACGTAAAAATCTGTTGTTCTGCCCCTGAACAAGGCAGTTAACCTACTGTTCCTAGGCCGTCAATGAAAATAAGAATTTGTTCGTAACTGGCTTGCTTAGTTAAAATAAACATCTGTATTCCCAGTCATGTGAAATCCATAGATTAGGGCCTAATGAATTTATTTAAATTGACTGTAACGGCCGTTGTTGGTGGTGGAAGAAGGTGAGGACCAAGGTGCAGCGTAGTAAGTGTTCATACTTTTAATAAACTGAACTGAACACTAAATACAAAGTAACAAAAGAGAACAACCGAAACAGCTCCGTCAGGTGCAAAACACACTAAACAGAAAAATAATCACCCACAACTCAAGGGTGAAAACAGGCTGCCTAAGTATGGTTCAATCAGGGACAACGATTGACAGCTGCCTCTGATGGAGAACCATACCAGGCCAAACACAGAAATACCAAATCATAGAAAAAAGAACAGACTGCCCACCCCAACTCACACCCTGACCATACTAAAACAAAGACATCACAAAGGAACTAAGGTCAGAACGTAACATTGACTGATTTCTTTATATGAACTGTAACTCAGTAAAACCTTTGGAATTGTTGCGTTCATATTTTTGTTCAGTGTAATATTTATTTTTACCTCCCAATCTAGTCCTCCCTCACTTCCACGCTACAAAGAACACGCCTCATTGGAATTCACAAAATGGGGGACCAATGGCAAAATTGGGATTGGAGAACGGATGACTGGTCAGGCCAGCCACCTTGCCAAGTATTGCCTTACTTGGTCCCTTCATGGTTAGTGAGGTATCTGACAGTAATGAAACGTCTTACGTCTGTGTGAGAAGTCTGTCTTGTCCATGACAGACACAGAACGCTAATATGATTAGCGAACTGCTAGTGTCAAACACGGCCACTTCCAAGTTAATAGATTTCCTTATAACCACCCTTATAACCACCCTGGTTGAGCTTGGCTAAGTCCATAATTTCCTACACTGAGATGTATCAGTAGACCACATTTTTGGGGTGTTTTAAAAATACAGACAATCCTCTCTGAAGCTTGCTAATTTCAATTGGCACGGTAATGCTCGTTCCTGTAAGTCACTGACCTATTATTATACATTACATGATGCTACTTGCATATGATTAAGTTTATGGCAAAGGTTATATTGTTGATATACAGGTACACACACAAAAATCTGGGTTGTTTGGATGAACTAACTGCTGTGTTGCAGGCATTGGGTCACTTTGTTGGGTTGCTTTCTTTAAAAAGAGCAAGGTTGGGTTGTTGATGCTGGGTTATTAATGCTGGGTTATTGAGATATGACCTAGTCAGATCAGAAGACTGGAGGAGTGGCTTATTAGGGGCTTATTCTTGGCCACCTGTGGGAGAAAATGTAACTTCAGTTAATCAGCCCTGTTGTATTGTTATCACGTGTTAAGGTTGAACCGTGACATTTTGTACAAGTGTATGAGTTCCTTATTAAGAGCCTATGCTAATTCCAATGTTGGGATAGTTCCTACTTTGTTATCAATATGTTATATTAAAATACGTCATCATTTGAAAACTTAACATGATGAACATGAATGACATTTACTCTCACAGGTGGCCAAAAACGTATATCTGAAAGCCACACCCCTAATAAACCATGCCTCCTGAAAATAACCTAAGGATTACATTAAAAAAGACCTAGCTGCTGGGTCAACCCAAAATGTAAATGAATAAAAACCCAACTCATGGTAAATTAAACCATGTTTGGGTAATCCCAACAACCCAACATGTTGGGTTATTCACAAAACCCAACTGGCTGGGGCAAAATAGGCAGTAGTACAGTATTGATGAATGTATTTGTTCTTGTCTGATCTTTCAAATGAGATGGATGTGTTACAAGCATGGAGTCATTTATTCAGGCACACAGTCTACAGCCATTGAATCTATTTTGCTCTATATTAGTATTACCAATTTTGCTGTATGGCATCAATAATATATTATGCACTAGCTGCATTTCATTGGTTGATTGTGGTGCTGGTGTTTTCACACATCCCCAAGGACTAGCACTAGCCATATTAAGAAAGGTATCAATGTTGTCTAAGTGTATACTCATTGATTCATCCAGGCACCAATCTTTACTTTCTACCTTCCGGGACCAAAACCCTTCCAAACACACCTTTTTTCCCTTCTTCTCAGCCCTCGAAGTCATTAAATATTTATTTGCTTTTGATTACCTTTAAAATTAATTCATCAGGGAGCGAGGTGACAGATGCTTGCTGTTATTGACGAATGCTGCCATGGCAATGACGGATAACATCAGATACCCCAGCATGCCACTCTCCAACCCTCCTGCCTTCCTCTCTCTCTCTCTCTCTCTCTCTCTCTCTCTCTCTCTCTCTCTCTCTCTCTCTCTCTCTCTCTCTCTCTTTTTCTCTTTTTCTCTTCCTCCCTTCATCAGGTGAGGAATAGCTCCAGAGCCAAAGTATTTGTCACAGCAACAATCTGCTGAAACTAAATTACACTGACAGGAGCTGCAAGGGAGGGAGGGAGGACAGTTAAGTGTTTCCCATTGGCGGAGCAAGACACCCCCAATAAAGGAGTGGTTCTGCAGGTGGTGACAACAGACCACTTCTCAGTTCCTATGCTTCCTGGCTGATGTTTTGGTCAATTTTGAATGCTGGCGGTGCTTTCACTCTAGTGGTAGCATGAGACGGAGTCTACAACCCACACAAGTGGCTCAGGTAGTGCAGCTCATCAAGGATGGCACATCAATGCGAGCTGTGGCAAGAAGGTTTGCTGTGTCTGTCAGCCTAGTGTCCAGAGCATGGAGGCGCTACCAGGAGACAGGCCAGTACATCAGGAGACGTGGAGGAGGCCGTAGGAGGGCAACAACCCAGCAGCAGGACCGCTATCTCCGACTTTGTGCAAGGAGGAGCACTGCCAGAGCCCTGCAGGCCACAAATGTGCATGTGTCTGCTCAAACGGTCAGAAACAGACTCCATGAGGGTGGTATGAGGGCCCGACTTCCAGGTGGGGGTTGTG
Source organism: Oncorhynchus nerka (assembly GCF_034236695.1). Lineage (NCBI taxonomy): Eukaryota > Metazoa > Chordata > Actinopteri > Salmoniformes > Salmonidae > Oncorhynchus > Oncorhynchus nerka. The sequence goes on along the minus strand of NW_027040314.1, from coordinate 89,922 downwards.
CTTACAGCCCAATACCGTGCAGGACATTTGGCATTTGCCAGAGAACACCAAGATTGGCAAATTCGCCACTGGCGCCCTGTGCTCTTCACAGATGAAAGCAGGTTCACACTGAGCATGTGACAGACGTGACAGAGTCTGGAGACGCCGTGGAGAACATTCTGCTGCCTGCAACATCCACCAGCATGACCGGTTTGGCGGTGGGTCAGGCATGGTGTGGGGTGGCATTTCTTTGGGGGGCCGCACAGCCCTCCATGTGCTCGCCAGAGGTAGCCTGACTGCCATTAGGTACCGAGATGAGATCCTCAGACCCCTTGTGAGACCATATGCTGGTGTGGTTGGCCCTGTGTTCCTCCTAATGCAAGACAATGCTAGACCTCATGTGGCTGGAGTGTGTCAGCAGTTCATGCAAGGCATTGATGCTATGGACTGGCTCGCCTGTTCCCCAGACCTGAATCCAATTTGGAGGAGTTGCAGGAGTTGGAGGATGCTTTAGTCCAGGTCGGGGAGGAGATCCCTCAGGAGACTATCCGCCACCTCATCAGGAGCATGCCCAGGCGTTGTAGGGAGGTCATACAGGCACGTGGAGGCCACACACACACTACAGAGCCTCATTTAGACTTGTTTTAAGGACATTACATCAAAGTTGGATCAGCCTGTAGTGTGGTTTTTCACTTTAATTTTGAGTATGACTCCAAATCCAGACCTCCATGGGTTGATAAAGTTGATCTCCATTGATAATTGTTGTGTGATTTTGTTGTCAGCACATTCAACTATGTCAAGAAAAAAGTATTTAATAAGAATATTTCATTCATTCAGATCTAGGATGTGTTATTTTAGTGTTCCCTTTTAGTGTATTTTAGTGTATATATTTTTAAACCTGCATATTTAGCTAAAGGAAATCCAGGTTAGCAGGTAATATTAACAAGGTGAAATTGTGTCACTTCTCTTGCGTTCATTGCACGCAGAGTCAGGGTATATGCAACAGTTTGGGCCGCCTGGCTCATTGCGAACTAATTTGCCAGAATTTCACGTAATTATGACATAACATTGAAGGTTGTGAAATGTAACAGGAATATGTAGACTTATGGATGCCACCTGTTAGATAAAATACGGAACGGTTCCATATTTCACTGAAAGAATAAACGTTTTGTTGTCGAGATGATAGTTTCCGGATTCGACCATATTAATGACCTAAGGCTCGTATTTCTGTGTGTTATTATGTTATAATTAAGTCTATGATTTGATAGAGCAGTCTGACTGAGCGGTGGTGGGCAGCACCAGGCTCGTAGGCATTCATTCAAACAGCGCTTTCCTGTGTTTGCCAGCAGCTCGTCGCAATGCTTCAAGCTGTTTATGACTTCAAGCCTATCAACTCCGGAGAGTTAAAATAAGTGTTCATTCAGTATTGTTGTAATTGTCATTATTACGAATTTTAAAAAATTGGCCGATTAATCAGTATCGGTGTTGAAAAATCAGCTGATTAATCAGTATCGGCTTTCTTTGGTCCTCCAATAATCGGTATCGGTGTTGAAAAATCATAATCGGTCGACCTCTATCTGAGCGATATATGAAAGTTCTGGAATATTTATAAAAAAATATGAATAATTTTTTTGTAAAGTATTTAACACCTTTTTTGGGCACTGGTACAAGACTTTAAACTGCTACAAGGATACCTTCAGATGAGTTTTGTGAGGCTTGTGAGTGTCCTAGAGCAAAATAACCCTAGTCTTTTTCCACATTATCTCTTACATTTAGATGTATTTTGTCACTGGCCCACACACAATACTCATATTGTCAAATTGGAATTGTTTTTAGAAATGTTTACAATTTTATAACAAATGAAAAGCTGAAATGTATTGAGTCAATAAGTATTCAAACCTTTTGTTATGGTAAGACTAAATAAGTTATGAGGAAAAATGCGCTTAATAAGTCACATAATAAGTTGCATGGACTCGCTCTGTGTGCAATAATAGTGTTTTAACATGGCTTTTGAATGACTACCTCATTTCTGTACCCCACATATACAATTATCTGTACGGTCCTTCAGTTGAGCAGTGACTTTCAAACACAAATTTAACCTCAAAGACCAGGGAGGTTTTTCAATGCCCACAAAGAAGGGCACCTTCTGATAGATGGTAAAAAAAAATAAAAGCAGACATTGAATATCCCTTTGAGCATGTTGAAGTTATTAATTACACTTTGGTGTATCAATACACCCAGTCACTACAAAGATATAGGCGTCTTTCCTAACTGAGTTGTCGCAGAGGAAGGAAAACACTCAGGGATTTCACCATGAGACCAATGGTGACTTTAAAACAGTTACAAAGTTTAATGGCTGTGATCGGAGAAAACTGAGGAAGGATCAACAACGTTGTAGTTACTCCACAATACTAACCTAATGGACAGAGTGAAAACAAGGAAGCCTGTACAGAATAAAAATATTCCAAAACATGCATCCTGTTTGCAACAAGGCACTAAAGTAATTCTGCAAAAAAACGTGGCAAAGCAATTCACTTTTTGTCCTGTATACAAAATATTATGTTTGAGTCAAATCCAATACAACACATTACTGAGTACCACTTCCCATGTTTTCAAGCATAGTGGTGGCTGCATCCTGTTATGGGTATGCTTGTAATCGTAACATTAAGCACACAAAATCCTGGACAAAAACCTGGTTCAGTCTGCTTTCCACCATACACTGGGAGAGGAATTCACCTTTCAGTGGGAGAATAAACCCAAAACCAGGCCCAATCTACACTGGAATTACTTACAAGAAGACAGTGAATGTTCCTGAGTGGCTGAGTTACAGTTTTGATTTAAATCACTGTAGGTGTTACAATTTGTAGTCACTGTAGGTGTTATAAAATGTTAGAATTTGTATTCCAATTTGTCATTAGAGTATTTTGTGTAGAATGTTGACCAGAAATGACATTTCAATCCATTTTAATCCCAATCTGTAACAGATGTGGTCGGCCGACAATGGCGGATGCAGTGGATTGCGATGCATCCCATACAAAAAAACTGATATCTCTAGCTTAAACAGGTGGATTTTGGAGGGGATGTTTTTATTATGCTAATTTGATTTCCACAGGGGGCGTGGATATCGGCTCTAGGGGGTTAACCTAACTCCTAACCCTAACCCCTAGCCATCTAGCCACCTAGCTACCATTAGCCACAACAAATCATATGAATTGCAATTCGTAACATATCATACGAAATGAACAATGGACATCCACAAATTATTAAATACCATACCAAATGTAACATATAATACTAATTTGAGTGTCCCGGATTGTCGTTTACCATGTTACGTCTACCCCAGAGTCCAGTTTGTGATATTGAGCTCATGAATTCCTCCCGTTTAATGTCAGTTAAATCAAAGTGGTGGCTGGAGAGATGGGTTGCCGTATTTGAGATAAATTAAACATGAGTTCTCCCACAGATGACTCCACTACATAGCCATTTATTCATACCCCTCCCCCCTCTCTATATCAGATGGTGAGAGTCGCAACTGAAACATCCAACAGCACTGTGTCAAACCTGCTGCTGCTTCTGTGTGTCTCTGTCTCCTCTTCTCAGCCCCAAAACTTTTTATATTAAATGGAGTGACCTGAGTTTAAGTTGGAAGTTTACATACACCTTAGCCAAATACATTTTTCACAATTCCTGACATTTAATCAGAGTAAAAATTCCCCATCTTAGGTCAGTTAGGACTCAGTCACCACTTTATTTTAAGAATGTGAAATATCAGAATAACAGTAGAGAGAATTATTTATTTCAGCTTTAATTTCTTTCTTCACATTCCCAGTGGGTCAGAAGTTTACATACACTCAAATAGTATTTTTTAACATTGCCTTTAAATTGTCTAACTTGGGTCAAACGTTTCAGGTGGTATTCCACAGGCTTCCCACAATAAGTTGGGTAAATTTTGGCCCATTCCTCATGACATAGCTAGTGTAACTGAGTCAGGTTTGTAGGCCTCCTTGCTCATACACGCTTTTTCAGTTCTGCCCACAAATTTTCTATAGGATTGAGGTCAAGGCTTTGTGATGGCCACTCCAATGCCTTGACTTTCTTGTCCTTTAGCCATTTTGCCATAACTTCGGAAGTATGCTTGGGGTCATTGTCCATTTGGAATACCTATTTGCGACCAAGCTTAATTTCCCAACTGATGTCTTGAGATGTTGCTTCAATATATCCACATCATTTTCCTCCCTCATGATGCCATCTATTTGTGAAGTGCACCAGACCCTCCGGCAGCAAAGCACCCCCACAACATGATGCTGCCACCCCCGTGCTTCACGGTTGGGATGATGTTCTTCAGCTTGCAAGCCTCCCCATTTTTCCTCCAAACATAACGATGGTCATTATGACCAAACAGTTCTATTTTTGTTTCATCAGACCAGAGGACATTTCCACAAAAAGTATGATTTTTGTCACCGTGTGCAGTTGCAGTCTGGCTTTTAAAAATGTTTTATTGCGGTTTTGGAGCAGTGGCTTCTTCCTTGCTGAGCGGCCTTTCAGGTTATGTCGATATAGGACTCGTTTTACTGTGGATATAGATATTTCTGTACCTGTTTCCTCCAGCATCTTCACAAGGTCCTTTGCTGTTGTTCTGGGTGGTATGGCGGCTGCGTGGTCCCATGGCGTTTATACTTGCGTACTATTGTTTGTACAGATGAACGTGGTACCTTCAGGCGTTTGGAAATTGCTCCCAAGGATGAACCAGACTTGTGGAGGTCTACAATTTCTTTCTGAGGTCTCGGCTGAGATCGAAGGTAGGCCTTGAAATACATCCACAAGTACACCTCCAATTGACTAAAATGATGTCAATTAGCCTATCAGAAGCTTCTAAAGCCATAATTTTCTGGAATTTTCCAAGCTGTTTAAAGGCACAGTCAACTTTGCGTATGTAAACTTCTGACCCACTGAAATTGTGATACAGTGAATTATAAGTAAAATAATCTGTCTGTAAACAATTGTTGGAAAAATTACTTGTGTCATGCACCAAGTAGATGTCCTAACCGACTTGCCAATACTATAGTTTGTTAACAAGTAATGTGTGGAGTGATTGAAAAACAAGTTTTAATGACACCAACATAAGTGTATGTAAACTTCCGACGCTACTCTGTACAACTGCAGGCGATGTCTCGATTGTGCTTCTGATATAGTGGATCATGAAACAAGTATACATAACAGAATAATATAACATGGAAACAGGCATTAGGATATTATCACCAAAGGATGAGTGAGCACACATAAGAGCTGATCAGTTTTATCAATGGTCTGGATATATCCATTATCCTCTATTGAGATGCAGAACAACGAACATCAGGGGTAGGAAGCTACTGGTGCCAAGACAGTAAGAATGAGGAGAAAAATGACAGAAGAGTAAAAATGACAATACGTGTTATTTACAAGCCTGAAAGGATGGGGATGGATCCAATGCCTTATTAATAAACTTAAGCAGACCGATGCACTGTTTCCCAATACACAGTATCTCAACCTACTCGGCCACAACCCCAACAGCTGAATAGAGTCCTAAATCTAATATTTATATTATGCAGGTTCAAGTTGATTTCAATACTTGATATGCAAGAATCAAATCCTTAGGGCTATTTCGCTAATTGACTTGCAAATGCCTCATTGTAAGATATGGTTTACGTTAAGTGGGTGTCAAGAGGTCAGGGTTGATTCAACAGGGAGGAGAACATCGTGATAGGGTCCAGTGAGACCCATAGCAGGACTTACAGTGCATTCAGAAAGTTTTCAGACCCCTTGATTTTTTCTACATTTTGATACGTTACAGCCTTATTCTAAAATTGATTCAATTAAAAATGTTCTTCATCAATCTATACACAATACCCCATAATGACAAAGCAAAAAAAACATTTCGAAATTGTGGTATTAAAAATAAAAAACAGAAATACCTTATTTACATAAGTATTCAAACCCTTTACTATAAGCCTTGACATTGAGCTCAGGTGTCCTGTTTCCATTTATCATCCTTCTACAACTTGATTGGAGTCCACCTGTGGTAAATTCAATTGATTGTACATGATATGGAAAGCCACACACCTGTCTATATAAGGTCCCACATTCGACAATGCATGTCAGAGCAAAAACCAAGCCATGAATTGTCCGTAGTGCTCTGAGAAAGGATTGTGTCGAGGCACAGATCTGGGGAGGGTACCAAATATTTCAGCAGCATTGAAGGTCCCCAAGAACACAGTGGCCTTCATCATTATTAAATAGAAGACGTTTGTAACCACCAAGACTCTTCCGAAAGCTCACGGCCAAATTGGGGGGAGAGGGGCCTTGGTCAGGGAGGTGACCAAGAACCCAATGGTCACTCTGACAGAGATACAGAGTTCCTATGTGGAAATGGTAGAACCTTCCAGAAGGACAACCATCTCTGCAGCACTCCACCAATCAAGGCCTTTATGGTAGAGTGGCAAGACAGAAGCCACTCCTCAGTAAAAGGCACTTGACAGCCCGCTTGGAGTTTGCCAAAAGGCACCTAAAGGACTCAGACCATGAGAAACAAGATTCTCTGATCTAAAGAAGCCAAGATTGAATATGGGCATAAATGCCAAGCGTTAAGTCTGGAGGAAACCTGGCACCATCCCTACAGTGAAGCATGGTGGTGGCAGCATTATGCTGTGGGAATGTTTTTCAGCGGCAGGGACTGGGACACTAGTCAGGATCAAGGGAAAGATGAACAGAGCAAAATACAGAGAGATCTTTGATGAAAACCTGCTCTAGAGCTCTCAGGACCTCAGACTGGGGCAAAGGTTCACCTTCCAACAGGACAATGACCCTAAGCACACAGCCAAGACAACACAGGAGTGACTTTGGGACAACTCTCTGAATGTCCTTGAGTGGCCCAGCCAGAGCCTGGACTTGAACCTGATCGATCATCTCTGGAGAGACCTGAAAATAGCTGGGCAGCGACGCTCCACATCCAACCTGACAGAGCTTGAGAGGATCTTCAGAGAAGAGTGGGAGAAACTCCCCAAATACAGATGTGCCAAGCTTGTAGCGTCATACCCAAGAAGACTCGAGGCTGCAATTGCTGTCAAAGGTGCTTCAACAAAGTATTGAGTAAAGGGTCTGAATACTTATGTAAATGCTATATTTCCGTTTTATTTTTATTTTATAATTATTTTTATTTTTTTAATATCTAAAAACCTGTTTTTGCTTTGTCATTATTGGGTATTGTGTGTTGATTGATGAGAGGAAAGTCAAGGGGTCTGAATACTTTCTGAATGCACTCTATATCAGTCGAATTGTACCAAACAGTCTAATGATCATGTTATTCACCCTAACACAATTTCATTCTCAAACGAGGTTAAATTGCAATTAGAACATTTTCCAACTCCCACCTTTTCCAACTCAATAAAATATCTCCAAGCTGTCACTATCAACTATGTGTTACATAAAAGAGCAGTATTTGGGATGTGAACCATTCACTCTCTCCTGGAGAGACCATCACAGCAACACCTGTCAATGAATAGAAGAACTGACAGAGCGGTGCGAAATGAGTTTTAATTCACTCACGCTAAATACCAATAAGCGTCTCTCCGGGAAACATTTGGACCATCATGAACAGCCAGTCAGTCAGTCTTTATCTTGAATATTGTCGCGTGATTAATTGTAGCTTCACTTCAGCCTTCTGTACTGTGTGTGGGTCGATGGAATAGGCTACACCGCATTATATCCACGGGTGTCCCCGCTACGCATCACATCATGCAAAATAGTGGCCATGGAAATCAAATGTTTTGTATATGTTCTAGCTTGAATTCACAAATGTTATCGTAAAACATCCGTAACAGAAACTGATGGCGACATGTGTAGCCTAAAAGTTAATCAAGGCAGAGATTAATCAAACAGCGAGCGTGGTTCGGGTTCACATGCCTGTTGCAATTTCGATCCATACGCAGGTCCATGACACAGTTCAAAACCGGGGATAAAACGCAGCATAGAGAAACATTTTAACTTCCTAGAATAATCATTCCAAAGGTCAAATTTGATGGAACAAAATATTTGCACCATATAAACTCACATGCATAGGCTATAACAGGTGCTACAACTGCGGACTTGTGTTGAGAAGAAAGGGAAATATTTAAAATGCGGATAAAATAACACAAATAATGGCAAAGCTTAGCCTTGTGCAATTGGATGCCATAAAACACACCCTGACAACTTTAGAGCAAATACCTGCACGTGCACAACACAACAACAAGCAATGCTGGTCTATCAAAAAAAGTCACATTTTAAACTGTTCTTACCTCGGGCCAAGGTAGTCGGGAACTGCAAACAGAGAAACACAACGATGCCCAAACTCAGGTAGCATCCTCCCGAAAACTGTCCCATCACTGCGCCGGTTTTCTTCCTTCCTATCTGACCCGGGGATTCTGCGCGCGGAACTTGAGCATTTGCAATCGTTGACCTTGTCACCAGTAACAGGTTACCCCGCACTGATGACGTTTAGACAGGGCCAGTCTGTCGCCACCTCAGCCGAGGAAGGCTAACAGTGGCGGCATATCTGGTTCGCAGAGCAGACAGATGGATAGATGTGTGTGTTTCGGTGTTCGGGCAGCCTGTGAGAGAGAGTGAAATAATTAAACCTCGCAAGCCAATAGCTAGCTCTCGGTTTTGGGGCGGAGAGAGAGAGAGAGAGAGAGAGAGGCTGGGGTAGAGGTGATAGGCTACTGAGGAGAGAAATCCAGATTATCGACAGAGAAACCACAGATGACCACTGTGTGAGTCATCGAATCAATTTAGCGACACAATCATCTATCCAGTTTTTCCTTAAGTCAGTGCGGAGTCATTTTGAATAGATGTTATCCTTATGATGCAAACCGCCAGTCACTTAGCTGAAAACAAATGCTTGTGATTTATTTGCTTGTGAATTATTTTTTGAGTCCTTTTAAAGGGAAAATGTATGAAGACATTACCAACGAAATTGGATTCTCTGGGTATAGGTTTCAGGGAATCATTCAAATAGGTGGTAGACTACAATAAAATATGCCTGATGTGGTCCTCCTGCCCACCCCAGCCAGATAAACCAGCCCTGGGGCACACCTAGGACTACAGGTTTCATTAACCCAATGATTACATGATTATGTGTTGTTAACATATCCTGAGGCATTCTTAACCACTTTGATCGAGAATATTGAGAACATTATTGTGCAGAATACAATAGGCCGTCAGCCTCCCAGCCTTTCATTTCCCATCTGTTCCATGGACTAATGCTCCACAGAGTGGATTGACATTGAGTAGTTATGTTAACCAACATATCAACGCACAAGGCGTGACCCAGATGCAGACACAGGAGGCAGATGGTTGGAGTCTTACAATGTTTATTAATCCAAAAGGAGTAGGCAAGAGAATGGTCGTGGACAGGCAAAAGGTCAAAACCAGATCAGAGTGCAGGAGGTACAGAGTGGCAACCAGGCTTGTGGCCAGGCAGTACAGAGTGGCAGACATCCGTGTGGCAGACAGCCTTGTGGCCAGGCAGGCAGGTACAGAGTGGCAGACAGCCTTGTGGCCAGGCAGGCAGGTACAGAGTGGCAGACAGCCTTGTGGCCAGGCAGGCAGGTACAGAGTGGCAGACAGCCTTGTGGCCAGGCAGGCAGGTACAGAGTGGCAGACAGCCTTGTGGCCAGGCAGGCAGGTACAGGGTGGCAGACAGCCTTGTGGCCAGGCAGGCAGGTACAGAGTGGCAGACAGCCTTGTGGCCAGGCAGGCAGGTACAGAGTGGCAGACAGCCTTGTGGCCAGGCAGGCAGGTACAGAGCGGCAGACAGCCTTGTCGCCAGGCAGGCAGGTACAGAGTGGCAGACAGAATGGTCAGGCAGGCAGGTACAGAGTGGCAGACAGCCTTGTAGCCAGGCAGGCAGGTACAGAGTGGCAGACACCCTTGTGGCCAGGCAGGCAGGCACAGAGTGGCAGACAGAATGGTCAGGCAGGCAGGTACAGAGTGGCAGACAGCCTTGTGGCCAGGCAGGCAGGTACAGAGTCCAGAAACAGGCAAGGGTCAAAACATGAGGAGTAGAAAAAGGAGAATAGCAAAAAGCAGGCAAATGGGAAAACCGCTGGTTGACTTGGAACATACAAGACAAACTGGCACAGAGAGACAGGAAACACAGGGATAAATACACTGGGGAAAACAAGAGACACCTAGAGGGGGTGGAGACAATAACGAGGACAGGTGAAACAGATCAGGGTGTGACACAACAAAAACAACAACGCCATAGAAAATCAATCCGCATCTGCATTCCATGTAAATCAGTGGGAGTTGACTTTCTCAGGCACAATTACCCTATTCGGTGAGGATTCAATAGTTTATTTCCTAGGGTCCTCATCAGAGGTCAGCCCTTTAGATGGGGTTAAGTGCTTGATATCATTGCTCAAGCAGGCATAACCAGCACTATAAATGGAACCTTCACAGCTATACACTATGTGGGGTGTTTTTCCAGTTTCCCTACATAACTGTGAATGATGAGAGGGTGTTCCAGACATAATTATACACTATAGCTATATTTTTGAATTTTTTGAACCAATGACATCATTGGGTGATTAAGCCTGCTGTATGATATAAAATGAATGGAGTTATGTGTTGTAGCAATTATTGTGGCCTTTGGGTTTCGCCGATTGCATGATCACGCTAGCACCAAGTAGATATGCTTGTTCTTGTTCAATAGAGCCATTGGACTTATCTCAACGATGTTCCTATTTGCCAGGATATTGCAGGATATCTAGGTTGACTCATTTTCCCTGGCATTGTAAAATGTGGACGGTGCTAGTTTACAGGTTTATGCACTGTCGATCTGAGATTGCTAAACAATGGTCTTCAATGGCTTCAATGGCTGTTTCTGATGATTCCTCTTTCCAAGAAGAGCTGAAGAGCTGGACGGCGAAATAGTTTTGAAATGTTATTTTACATCGGAACACACAGCCCTATTTATTTGAGCCAGAATACACTAAAGAGGAGTTGAGACAGAGATAAATAGAATTGCGAGACCAGCAAGCAGTAAGCATTTCACTGTAATACCTATTGTATTCGGCGCATGTGACAAATAGCATTTGATTTGATTTGACAGACTAATATACTGTTTTATTAAAAACTGTTTACTGGTCAACAAATTAAAGTTTAAATGATGCACCAACTCCCTGCATCATTTGACTGAAGCTAGTTTATCCCAATACATTTCATTAATATCACAATTAATTGAACCAGAATGTCACGCCCTGACCTTAGTTTTCTATGTTTTATGTATTATTTTGGTCAGGTCAGGGTGTGAAGAGGGTGGGTATGCTTGTTGCCCTATCTAGTTTTTTTTGTATATCTAGGGGTGTTTGTTAGTCTATGGTGGTCTGAATTGGTTCCCAATCAGAGGCAGCTGTTTATCGTTGTCTCTGATTGGGGATCCTATTTAGGTTGCCATTTTGGTTTTGTGGGTTATTGTTTATGTGTAGTTGCCTGTCTGCACTTGTGTCTTATAGCTTCACGTTTGTTTAGTGTTCTTGTAATAAAAGAAGAATGTATTCTTATCACGCTGCGCCTTGGTCTCCTCATTATGACAAACGTGCCACGGAGGTTGAAGTTAAATACTTTATTGGTTTCTGATGCAGCTGGAATCCTTCAGTCACATGTCAGTACACTTGTAAAAAATATTATATAAAACATCAATATACACTACCGGTCAGAAGTTATAGAACACCTACTCATTCAAGGGTTTTTCATTATTTTACTATTTTCTACATGGTAGAATAATAGTGAAGACATCAAAACTATGAAATAACACATATGGAATCATGTAGTAACCCAAAAAATGTAACCCAACAAATATATTTGAGATTTGAGATTATTCAAATTGTCACCCTTTGCCTTGATGACAGCTTTGCACACTCTTGGTATTCTCTCAACCAGCTTCACCTGGAATGATTTTCCAACAGTCTTGAAGGAGTTCCAACATATGCTGAGCACTTGTTGGCTGCTTTTCCTTCACTTCGGTCTGACTCTTCCCAAAAAAATTCAATTTAGTTGAGGTCCGGGGGACCTAGTTGAGGTCATCTGATGCAGCACTCCATTACTCTCTTTCTTGGTAAAATAGCCCTTACACAGCCTGGAGGTGGGTTGGGTCATTGTCTTGTTGAAAAATAAATGATAGTGTTACTAACTCCAAACCAGATGGGATGACATATTGCTGCAGAATGCTTTGGTAGCCATGCTTGTTAATTGTGCCTTGAATTCTAAATAAATCACAGACAGTGTCACCAGCAAAGCACCCCCACACCATAACACCTCCTCCTCCTCCATGCTTTTCGGTGGGAAATACACATGCGGAGCTCATCTGTTCACCCGCACCACATCTCACAAAGACACAGCGGTTGGAACCAAAAATCTCCCATTTGGATTCCAGACCAAAGGACAAATTTCCACCGGTCTAATATCCATTGCTCCTGTTTCTTGGCCCAAGCAAGTCTCTTCTTATTTTTGGAGTCCTTTAGTAGTGGTTGCCCGGTATTATATATACTGAACAAAAATATAAACACAACATGCAACAACTTCAAAGAGTTTACGATTCATATAAGGAAATCAGTCAATTTAAATAAATAAATGTGGCCCTATTCTAAATAGATATGCACCTGTCAGTCATAGATATCTTTAAAAAAGTAGGGGCATGGATCAGAAAACCAGTCAGTATCTGCCGTGACCACCATTTGCCTCATGCAGCGAGACGCATCTCCTTTGCATAGAGTTGATCAGGCTGTTGATTATGGCCTGTGGAATGTTGTTCCTTTCCTCTTCAATGGCTGTGCGAAGTTGCTGGATATTTGAGGAACACGCTGTCATACATGTTGTTCCAGAGCATCCCAAACATGGTGCCACATTGAAAGTCACTTAGTGCTTCAGTAAGGCCATTCTACTGCCAATGTTTGTCTATGGAGATTGCATGGCGGTGTGCTAGATTTTTACTCCTGTCAGCAACGGGTGTGGCTGAAATAGCCAAATCCACTAATTTGTTCACATACTTTATATTGTATATGTCAGGGGAGGGGAAATTGCACTCGAGAGTGTCTAGTCGGAAAAATAGTAAAGTCACAGAAAAACTCTGCAGATAGCATATATAGCTCAATAATCATCATAAAGCATGGTACTGCCCAAAGTGCTGTATGAAATGAACACACTGAATTGTAGACACTTTTTATTTGGTTAGGCTAATCAACATGAATCAACTTTGTCTACTAGTAGATAACTGAGTTGCATGGTGGTCTGGTCTGTGATGAATGAATTACTTTCCCATGGTGGAGAGATGAAAGTGTGATTGAAATCTTAGCTTTTTCCCAGAAGTCAAAGAGTTTTGGCCCCCTGGCCTTGGAGGTTGCTGCACCATCGTCCTCTACCCTGGAGGGAGTCTACCTTGGGTTTGGATCCTCAGAGATCCCCCTCATTGGACTGTGAGGGTGTTTGAGGCTCCGGGCCCTTGGTCAGCCACGATGGATTCTATGACTTGCTCGGGTGCACTGTGCCCCACCTCCAATCAGTCCTCGAGGGGACTCCTGAAACACTCGAGTCTCAAAAACATAGGGTCCTCCTCTGCCATTTCGCCACCTGTGAGAAACATCCCACTTCCCGGGGCAAAAACCCTGTGCTATCCTGGAGCTCGAGTACTGTAAAAAAATATATATATGTATATGGTATCCTGGCACATGAGTACAGGAAATAACTGCTTCCTACCATTCTACGACTGCTGCCGGGGGCTGACGCTGTTGTAGTCTATGTGGGGTCAAACAACATTAGGAATGCTAGCTCAGATTCGCTGAAACTGGATTTTAAAGAATTTATTCAAGCTCCGAAAGACTCCAAAATGCGGCAGATTATTTCAGGCCCTGTGCCATCGCTGGTCTGCGGCAGCGAAAGATTCAGCAGGCTACTGGCCCTACACATCTGGATAAAATACTGCTGTAGTTCTATTGTCATAACTTTTATAGATAACTTTGACACCTTTTCGAAACAGAAGTTGCTTTACAGGAATGACAGAGTCCATCCAAATCATTTTGGTGCCTGAACCCTGTCCTTGCATTTCAAGGCAGTGTTGAAACACTGACTCATCAGTGACCAAAGCACTCCTCAGATAATGGCTACCATTGTGTCATTGAGATGTCATAGTGCTGCTGCAAATGTACATTTTCCCAGGTGTGTTAATTGTTTCCCCCCCCCCTCATCAATCTACACACAATACCCCATAATGACAAAGCAAAAGTATCACATTTACAAAAGTATTCAGACCCTTTACTCAGTACTTTGTTGAAGCCCCTTTGGTAGCCATTACAGCGTTGAGTCTTCGTGGGTATGTCGCTACAAGCTTGGCACACCTGTATTTGGGGAGTTTATTCCATTCATCTCTGCAGAATCTCTCATGCTCTGTCAGGTTGGATAGGGAGCATCGCTGCACAACTACTTTAAGGTCTCTCCAGAGATGTTAGATCAGGTTCAAGTCCGGGCTCTGGCTGGGCCACTCAAGGACATTCAGAGACTTGTCCCAAAGCCACTTTTGCGTTGTCTTGGCTGTGTGCTTAGGGTCATTGTCCTGTTGGAAGGTGAACCTTCACCCCAGTCTGAGGTCCTGAGCCCCCTGGAGGAGGTTTTCATCAAAGATTTCTCTGTACTTTGCTCCGTTCAACTTCCCCTCGATCCTGACTAGTGTCCCAGTACCTGCAGCTGAAAAACATCCCCACAGCATGATGCTGCCACCCCAATGCTTCACTGTAGAGATGGTATTGGCCAGGTGATGAGCGGTACCTGGTTTCCTCCAGATGTGACTCTTGGCATTCAGGCCAAAGAGTTCAATTTTGTTTTCATCAGACCAGAGAATCCTTTAGGTGCCTTTTGGCAAACTCCTAGCTGGCTGTTATGTGCTTTTTACTGAAGAGTGGCTTATGTCTGGCCACTCTACCATAAAGGCCTGTCAAGGGATCTGAATACTTTCCAAATGCACTGTACAGTGGCTTGTAAAAGTTTTCACCCCACTTGGCATTTTTCACATTTTTTTGCCTTACAACCTGGAATTAAAATGGATTTGGGGGGTTTGTATCATTTGATTTACACCGCATGCCTACCACTTTGAAGATGCAAAATATTTTTTATTGTGAAACAAACAAGAAATAAGACAAAAAAACTGAAAACTTGAGCGTGCTTAACTATTCACCCCCCACAAAGTCAATACTTATTAGAGCCACCTTTTACAGGAATTACAGCTGCAAGACTCTTGGGTTATGTCTCTATAAGCTTGGCACATCTAGCCACTGGGATTTTTGCCCATTCTTCAAGGCAAAACTGTTCCAGCTCCTTCAAGTTGGATGGGTTCCGCTGGTATACAGCAATCTTTAAGTCATACCATAGATTCTCAATTTGAAAATAGAGGTCTGGGCTTTGACTAGGCCATTCCAAGACATTTAAATGTTTCCCCTTAAACCACTCTAGTGTCGCTTTAGCAGTATTCTTAGGGTCATTGTCCTGCTGGGAGGTGAACCTCCGTCCCAGTCTCAAATCTCTGGAAGACTGAAACAGGCTTCCCTCAATAATTTCCCTGTATTTAGCGTCATCCATCATTCCTTCAATTCTGATCAGTTTCCCAGTCCCTGCCAATGAAAAAAAATCCCCACAGCATGATGCTGCCAGTACCATGGGGATGGTGTTCTCGGGGTGATGAGAGGTGTTGGGTTTGCGCCAGACAAAGCGTTTTCCTTCATGGCCAAAAAGCTCAATTTTAGTCTCATCTGACCAGAGTACCTTCTTCCATATGTTTGGGGAGTCTTCCACTTGCCTTTTGGCGAACACCAACGTGTTTGCTTATTTTGTTGTTTAAGTAATGACTTTTCTTTCTGGCCAGTCTTCTGTAAAGCCCAGCTCTGTGGAGTGTATGGCTTAAAGTGGTGGAGACAGATACTTCAATATCTGCTGTGGAGCTTTGCAGCTCCTTCAGAGTTATCTTTGGCCTCTTTGTTGCCTCTGATTAATGCCCTCCTTGCCTGGTCCGTGTGTTTTGGTGGGTGACCGTTTCTTGGCAGGTTTGTTTTGGTGCCATATTCTTTCCATTTTTTTAAATAATGGATTTAATGGTGCTTCTCCACAACTTTGTTCCTGACCTGTTTGGAGAGCTCATTAGTCTTCATGGTGCCACTTGCTTGGTGGTGTGCCTTGCATAGTGGTGTTGCAGAATCTGGGGCCTTTCAGAACAGGTGTATATATACTGGGATCATGTGACACTTAGCTTTCTCACAGGTGGACTTTATTTAACTAATTATGTGACTTCTGAAGGTAATTGGTTGCACCAGATCTTATTTAGGGGCTTCATAGCAAAGGGGGTGAATACAAATGCACACACCTCTCACACACAACTCACTTAGATAGTTCATTTGATGATACAGTGGTAGCAATACATGGTTATACCATCTAAAGAAGAGACAGGAATGCCAATGAGGGAGGTGTTGCTGTTTATGTTCAGAGAGTGTTATTCAGTTTAGTGAGGATCTCATGTCAAATTCTGTTGAAGTAATATGGCTACAGGTTCACCTGCCTCACCTAAAGCCTATTCTTGTGTGACGTTTCTGTAGACCACCAAGTGCTAACAGTCAGTCAGTATCTGGATAATATGTGTGAAATACTTGATAATCTATGTGATATCAACAGAGAGTATATTTTCTGGGTGGCCTAAATATTGACTAGCTTTCATCAAGCTGTCCAATCAAGAAAAATCTTCAAACTGTAACCAGTGCGTGCAACCTGGTTCAGGTTATCAGTCGATCACCAGGGTATTTACAAATAGCACAGGAATTAAATCATCCACATTTGATCACATATTTACTAATGCTGCAGAAATCTGGCCACAAGCAGTATTCACATCCATCGGATGTAGTGATCATAATATAGTATCCATATCCAGGAAAACCAAAGTTCTAAAGGCTGGGCCTAATATAATGTAAAAAAAGATCATACAAGAGTTTTTGTAGTGATTCCTATGTTGAAGATGTAAATAATATTTGCTTGTCGTGGTATTAAATGAGGATTCAAGCAAACGCTGCACTTAACGCATTTATGAAAATGCTTATTCCAGTTACTAATAAGCATACACCCATTAAGAAAATGACTGTAAAAACTGTTTAAAACCTCTCTGGGATATGTGGGATGGTAGCGTCCCACCTCGCCAACAGCCAGTGAAATTGCAGGGCGCCAAATTCAAAACAACAGAAATCCCATAATTAAAATTCCTCAAACATACAAGTATTTTACACCATTTTAAAGATAAACTTGTTGTAAATCCAGCCACAGTGTCCGATTTCAAAAATACTTTACGACGAAAGCACACCAAACGATTATGTTAGGTCAGTACCTAGTCACAGAAAAACACAGCCATTTTTCCAGCCAAAGAGAGGAGTCACAAAAAGCAGAAAGACATAAAAATGAATCACTAACCTTTGATGATCTTCATCAGATGACACTCATATGAATTCATGTTACACAATACATGTGTGTTTTGTTCGATAAAGTTCATATTTATATCCAAAAATCTCAGTTTACATTGGCGCGTTATGTTCAGTAGTTCCAAAACATCCGGTGATTTTGCAGAGAACCACATCAATTTACAGAAATACTGATAAAAGATACAACTGTTATGCATGGAATTTTAGATCCACTTCTCCTTAATGCAACCGCTGTGTCAGTTTAAAAAAAACTCACACAGAAAAAGCACACCATACAATAATCTGAGTACAGTGCTCAGACAACAAAACAAGCCAAAATTGACACGGAAAAAGCACACCATACAATAATCTTAGTACAGCGCTCAGACAACAAAACAAGCCAAACAGATACCCACCATGTTGTGGAGTCAACAGAAGTCAGAAATAGCATTATAAATATTCACTTACCTTTGATGATCTTCATCAGAATGCACTCCCAGGAATCCCAGTTCCACAATAAATGTTTTTTGTTCGATAACGCCCATCATTTATGTCCAAATACCTCCTTTTTGTTTGAGTGTTTAGTACACAATCCAAACTTCAGAGGCGCGGGCAAGGCCAGGCGAAAGTTCAGACGAAAAGTCTTATTACAGTTCATAGAAACATGCCAAACGAAGTATAGAATCAATCTTTAGGATGTTTTATCATAAATCTTCAATAATGTTTCAACCGGAGAATTCCTTTGTCTGTAGAAATGCAATGGAACGCAGCTAACTCTCACGTGAGCGCACGTGATCAGCTCATGGCACTCTGCCAGACCCCTGACTCAATCAGCTCTCATTCCCCCCTCCTTCACAGTAGAAGCTTCAAACAACGTTCTAAAGACTGTTGACATCTAGTGGAAGCCTTAGGAAGTGCAATATGACCCCATAGACATTGTATATTCGATAGGCAATGACTTGAAAAACTACAAACATCAGATTTCCCACTTCCTGGTTGGATTTTTTCTCAGGTTTTTGCCTGCCATACTCACAGACATAATTCAAACAGTTTTAGAAACTTCAGAGTGTTTTCTATCCAAATCTACTAATAATATGCATATATTAGCAACTGGGCCTGAGTAGCAGGCAGTTTAATCTGGGCACCTTATTCATCCAAGCTACTCAATACTCCCCCCCCCCCCCCAGTCCCAAAGAAGTTTTAATCTCAGTGAATTGATGAGGAATTTTTATGCGAGAAATTGCGTTGTACGAGATATTCAGTTTCTTGGCAATTTCTCGCATGGAATAGCCTTAATTTCTCAGAACAAGAATAGACTGACGAGTTTCAGAAGAAAGTTCTCCATTTTGAGTCTGTAATCCAACTCACACATGCTGATGTTCCAGATACTCAACTAGTCTAAAGAAGGTCCATTTTATTGCTTCTCTAATCAGAACAACAGTTTTCAGCTGTGCTAACGTAATGCAAAATGGTTTTGTAATGATCAATTAGCCTTTTAAAATGATACAACTTGGATTAGCTAGCACAATGTGCCATTGGAACATAGGTTTGATGGTTGCTGATAATGGGCCTCTGTACGCCTATGTAGATATTCCATGAAAAAAATCTGCCATTTCAGCTACAATAGTCATTTACAACATTAACAATGTCTACACTGTATTTCTGATCAATTTGAAGTGACCCCACACTTTTGAACAGTAGTGTACGTATGCTGATGACTCAACATTACACACGTCAGCTACAACAGGAAGTGAAATCACTGCAACACTTAACAACTTCTTTGCTCGCTTTGAGGACAATGCAGTTCCACCGACACGGCCCAATACCAAAACCTGCGGGCTCTCCTTCACCCCAGCCAACGTGAGTAAAACATTTAAACGTGTTAACCCTCTCAAGGCTGCCGGCCCAGACGGCATGCCTAGCCGCGTCCTCAGAGCATGCGCTGACCAGCTGGCTGGTGTGTTTACGGACATATTCAATCGCTCCTTATCCCAGTTTGCTGTTCCCACATGCTTCAAGAGGGCCACCATTGTTCCTGTTCCCAAGAAAGCTAAGGTAACTGAGCTAAACGACTATTGCTCCGTAGCACTCACTTCCGTCATCTTGAAGTGCTTTGAGAGACTAGTCAAGGATCATATAACCTCCACCCTACCTGACACACTAGACCCACTCAAATTTGCTTACCGCCCCAATAGGTCCACAGACAACGCGATCACACTGCACACTGCCCTAACTCACCTGGACAAGAGGAATACCTATGTAAGAATGCTGTTCATCGACTACAGTACCCTCCAAATTCGTCATTAAGTTCAAGACCCTGGGTCTCGACCCCGCCCTGTGCAACTGGGTCCTGGACTTTCTGACTGTATGCCCCCAGGTGGTGAGGGTAGGAAACAACATCTCCACCCCGCTGATCCTCACCACTGGGGCCCCACAAGGGTGCATTCCCAGCCCTCTCCTGTACTCCCTGTTCACCCATGACTGTGTGTTCATGCACGCCTCCAACTCAATCATCAAGTTTGCAGACGACACTACAGGGACGAGAGGGCCTACAGGGAGGAGGTGAGGGCCCTCGGAGTGTGGTGTCAGGAAAATAACCTCACACTCAATGTCAACAAAACAAAGGAGATGATCGTGGACTTCATGAAACAGCAGAGGGGGCACCGCCTATCCACATCGACGGGACACTAGTAGAGATCCTCGGCGTACACATCACGGACAAACTGAAATGGTCCACCGACACAGACAGCATGGTGAAGAAGGCGCAACAGCGCCTCTTCAACTGCAGGAGGCTGAAAGAAATGGGCCTGTCACCAAAAACACTCACAAACTTTTACAGATGCACAATCGAGAGCATCCGGTCGGGCTGTATCACTGCCTGGTACGGCAACTGCTCCGCTCACAACCGTAAGGCTCTCCAGAGGGTAGTGAGGTCTGCACAACGCATCACCGGGGGCAAACTACCTGCCCTCCAGGACACCTACACCACCCGATGTTACAGGAAGGCCATAAAGATCATCAAGGACATCAACCACCCGAACCACTGCCTGTTCACCCCGCTATCATCCAGAAGGCGAGGTCAGTACAGGTGCATCAAAGCTGGGACCGAGAGACTGAAAAACAGCTTCTATCTCAAGGCCATCAGACTGTTAAACAGCCACCACTAACATTGAGTGGCTGCTGCCAACACACTGTCATTGACACTGACCCAACTCCAGCCACTTTAATAATGGGAATTGATGGGAAATGATGTAAATATATCACTAGCCACTTTAAACAATGCTACCTTATATAATGTTACTTACCCTACATTATTCATCTCATATGCATACGTATATACTGTACTCTACATCATCGACTGCATCCTTATGTAATACATGTATCACTAGCCACTTTAACTATGCCACTTTGTTTACTTTGTCTACATACTCATCTCATATGTATATACTGTACTCGATACCATCTACTGTATGCTGCTCTGTACCATCACTCATTCATATATCCTTATGTACATATTCCATATCCCCTTACACTGTGTATAAGACAGTAGTTTTGGAATTGTTAGTTAGATTACTTGTTGGTTATCACTGCATTGTCGGAACTAGAAGCACAAGCATTTCGCTACACTCGCATTAACATCTGCTAACCATGTGTATGTGACAAATACAATTTGATTTGATTTGATTTGACATACCCTACATTACTCATCTCATATGCATATACTGTACACTATACCATCTACTGCATCTTGCCTATGCCGTTCGGTCATCGCTCATCCATATATTTATATGTACATATTCTTATTTATCCCTTTGCACTTGTGTGTAAAAGGTATTTGTGAAATTGTTAGATTTCTTGTTAGATATTACTGCATGGTCAGAACTAGAAGCACAAGCATTTCACTACGCTCGCATTAACATCTGCTAACCGTGTGTATGTGACCAATAAAATTTGATTTGATTTGAAGAGCTGCAGTTAGTTTTAGAATGGTTGGCAAGTAATAAGCTAGTCTTAAATATATATATTTTTAAAAAGCATTGTATTTGGGACACATAATTCAATAAACCCTAAAGCTCAACTAAATCTTGTAGTGAATAATGTGGAAATTGAGCAAGTTTAGGAGACTAAACAGCTTGATGTAACCTTTGATTGTAAACGGTCATGATCAAAACATATTGATACAATTGTAGCTAAGATGGGGAGAGGTCTGTCTGTAATAAAGAGCTGCTCTGCTTTCTTGACATCGCTGTCAACAAAACAAGTCCTACAAGCCCTAATTTTATCATACTTGGACTACTGCCCAATTATGTGGTCAAGTGCCACATAGAGGAACATTGGAAAATTACAGTTCACCCAGAAAAGAGCAGCACAGCTGACCCTTAAATGTACACAGAGCACTAACATCAATAACTACTTGTTTTTGTGAGATGTATTGACATGTTCAAGTTGTCTGTTCAAACAACTTGCACACAGCTCAGACACCCATGCAGACCCAACAAGACATGCCACCAGGGGTCTCTTCACAGTCCCTAAGTCCAGAACAGACTCTGGGAAATACACAGTACTACATAGAGCCATAACTACAAGGAACTCTATTCCACATCAATTAACCCAAGCAAGCTGTAAAATCAGATTTAAAAAACAGATAAAACTACACCTTATGGAACTACGAGGACTGTGCAGAGACACACACAGGCACACACACACAAACATGCTAACTCATGCACTCTACACAGACGTACACATTGTAATGTTGTAATATTGTTGTATTGTGGTTTTATACATTTTGTATTGTAGACGTAGTGGTAGAGTAGTGGTGTAATAATGTGTTGTATGGTGTTGTAATATTGTTGTATTGTGGTTTTATACATTTTGTATTGTAGACGTAGTGGTAGAGTAGTGGTGTAATAATGTGTTGTATGGTGTTTTAATCTTGTTTGAACCCCAGGAAGAGGGACCCTTAATAAATACAAAAAAGTAAAGCAGCAATTGAAATGTGTAATTGACTTAGAACAAAAACACAATTTCCAATGGTTTCTATGATGCACTTCACTAGTGGTGGTTGAAGTGTTTCTCCAACCTACTCATCCTTTGTCCCACAGCCATAGGCCTAGTCTTCCAAGAAAGGCTTGAGGGGGCTATAGCCTTTGTTAGAGTACCCACAACACTTCATCTAAATTATTTGTCCTTTGCACAAATTCTAAACAAACTCCTCATCCATGCTTTGGTGGGATGGAGTTTTGGCCTAACTGGTGACATCACCAGGCGGTAAATTAGTTAATAGGCCAATTATAAAGAGAGTTCCAAACCTCACTTCCAATAACAGTTCATTTCCATTTTCCCCCTCCCCACTCAGACTGCTCCCAGAAGGTCTTGGCAAAATTATTGCTTGAGAAATAGCTCTTTGCTAAGATTTTTGCTTGATTCTTTTTGACCATTTTAATTGACAACAATCGCAGTAAGGTAGTTAATTATTACGCAGAAATAATTGGATTTTGAGATAAAAACAGCTCCACTGGACCTTTAAGAGACTAGACCCAAGACCTCATTTCATTTCCAACCTTGAATATGGATTCACAATGTTTCTTTCAATGCACTGCGGCCTCCACAAAGGCCAGAATACGCTGTCAGATAGGGCTTTCAGCGTTGAGTTACGTGTGGGTTTTAAGCCAGACACCTTTCTCCCTCTTGGCTAATTTGCAACTGAAGCTTCACAAGGTCGCTGCGAAGACATATGCAACAGAGACGCTTTGGAGAGGGCTGGAAGTGTCACCCTCCACCAGATGGAACATTAGAACCCTCGCACTTTGATGGCGGAGGAGGTGGCATCGAACAATCTAAAATTACGCTGAACTAGTTTGTTGGCTAATGGAATAAAGACAGGTGCTGATTGCTTCTCACAACACTGGGAAATGATCACTTTTAATAGACGAGCGAGACAACCTGTGTTCACGCTCAAAGAAGACCTGTATTAATTTCATGGTCCAATGCAGACCCGACTGGCTGGTATACTTTGTGGGGACAGTTTTAGGACCGAACAAGATGAGAGTTTTTATCTTGGCTTCCAGAATTATATAATATTTTCTGTGTTTCGCTACGTCTCCAAGTTATTTTTCAAATTGTTATTTTACTGTACATCAACAATATGTTCATGCTACATCCATATCAAAGCGAAAGTAAAACATATGCCATATGTGAGATCAATAGGATCATTTATCTTTTAACTGAAAAGCTCAAAGTGCTGAGGTGGAGGGAGAATTCACATTTTTGCTTTCGCCTCAAGACAAAGTACAACATCTCACACTGTATAGGGGAAATTATAGGTAACTACATTATTTGATAGCGCAGTGTTTTTCAATCCATTCCTGGGGGAACCCAACGTGGGGCAAATTTTTGTTTGAGCCCAACATTTACAGTATGTACTTGCAGCTTTTAGGTTTCAACAAGTATAAGAAATAATGTTTTTCCATATGTTACTTATAGGTTTGGGTGGTATCCAGATTTTCATACCATCCTTCAGCCAACCCAGGGTTTATAGTATTACCGGTATAGGACACATTCGGTGTCTATTTGTCACGTTCTGACCTTAGTTCCTTTGTTTTAGTATGGTCAGGACGTGAGTTGGGGTGGGCAGTCTATGTTTTTTTTTCTATGTTGGTTTTTGAGTTCGGCCTAATATGGTTCTGAATCAGAGGCAGCTGTCAATTGTTGTCCCCACACGGTACTGTTTCGATTTTGTAAATTCACGTCATCGTTGATTGTTTTGATTCAGTGTTCAGTGCTTTCTTTAATTAAAATCATAATGAACACTTACCACGCTGCGCTTTGGTCCGATCCTTACTCCTCCTCAGACGAAGAGGAGGAAATCCGATACAGAAACACCCACCACAAAAGGACCAAGCAGCGATCGCAGGACTCATGGTCTTGGGAGGAGATTCTGGACGGCAAGGGACCATGGGCACAGGCTGGGGAATATCGCCGCCCCAAGGCTGAGCTGGAGGCATCGAAAGCCGAGAGGGGGTGGTATGAGGAGGCAGCATGGCAGCATGGCGGCGTGGCTGGTAGCTAAAAGACACCTGTCCACAACCTCAAACAGTCACACTCCAAACTCCACTATGGCCAAGACCAAAGAGCTGTCAAAGGACACCAGAAACAAAATTGTAGACCTGCAGCAGGCTGGGTAGACTGAATCTGCAATAGGTAAGCAGCTTGGTTTGAAGAAATCAACTGTGGGAGCAATTATTAGGAAATGGAAGACATACAAGACCACTGATAATCTCCCTCGATCTGTGGCTCCACGCAAGATCTCACCCCATGGGGTCAAAATGATCACAAGAACGGTGAGCAAAAATCCCAGAACCACACGGGTGGACCTAGTGAATGACCTGCAGAGAGCTGGGACCAAAGTAACAAAGTCTACCATTAGTAACACACTACGCCGCCAGGGACTCAAATCCTGCAGTGCCAGACGTGTCCCCCTGCTTAAGCCAGTACATGTCCAGGCCCGTCTGAAGTTTGCTAGAGAGCATTTGGATGATCCAGAAGAAGATTGGGAGAATGTCATATGGTCAGATGAAACCAAAATAAAAAAAATTGGTAAAAACTCAACTCGTCGTGTTTGGAGTACAAAGAATGCTGAGTTGCATCCAAAGAACACCATACCTACTGTGAAGCATGTGGGTGAAAACATCATGCTTTGGGGCTGTTTTTCTGCAAAGGGACCAGGACGACTGATCCATGTAAAGGAAAGAATGAATGGGGCCATGTATCGTGATATTTTGAGTGAAAACCTCCTTCCATCAGCAAGGGCATTGAGGATGAAACGTTCTATTTTTGTTTCATCAGATCGGAGGACATTTCTCAAAAAAGTACAATCATTGTCCCCATGTGCAGTTGCAAACCGTAGTCTGGTTTTATTTATGGCGGTTCTGGAGCAGTGGCTTCTTCCTTGCTGAGTGGCCTGTCAGGTTATGTCGATATAGGACTTGTTTTACTGTGGATATAGGTACTTTTGTACCTGTTTCCTCCAGCATCTTCACAAGGTCCTTTGCTGTTGTTCTGGGATTGATTTGCACTTTCACACCAAAGTACGTTCATCTCTAGGAGACAGAATGCTTCTCCTTCCTGAGCGGTATGACGGCTACGTGGTCCCATGGTGTTTATACTTGTGTACTATTGTTTGTACAGATGAACGTGGTATCTTCAGGCGTTTGGAAATTGCTCCCAAGGATGAACTAGACTTGTGGAGGTCTACAATTTCTTTCTGAGGTCTTGGCTGATTTATTTTGATTTTCCCATGATGTCAAGCAAAGAGGCACAGAGTTTGAAGGTAGGTTTGGAATACATCCACAGGTACACCTCCAATTGACTCAAATGATGTCAATTAGCCTATCAGAAGCTTCTAAAGCCATGACATAATTTTCTGGAATTTTCCAAGCTGTTTAAAGGCACAGTCAACATCGTGTATGTAAACTTCTGACCCACTGGAATTGTGATACAGTGAATTATAAGTGAAATAATCTGTCTGTAAATAATTTTTGGAATAATTACTGGTGTCATGCACAAAGTAGATGTCCTAACCGACTTGCCAAAACTATAGTTGGTCAACAAGACATTTGTGGAGTTGTTGAAAAACGAGTTTTAATGACTCCAACCTAAGTGTATGTAAACTTCCCACTTCAACTGTACATATTACCCCAACTAACCGGTGCCCCCGCACATTGACTCCGTACCGGTACCCCCTGTATATAGTCTCGCTATTGTTATTTTACTGCTGCTCTTTAATTACTTGTTACTTTTATTTCTTATTCTTATCTGTATTTCTTTAACTGCAATGTTGGTTAAGGGCTCGTAAGTAAGCATTTCACTGTAGGGTTTACACCTGCTGTATTCGGCATGTGTGACTAATAAAATTAGATGTTATTTTATTTGAAAGATTATATTTTTAAAATCATATTTGATGGTTTCTTTAACAAAGAAACCCCATGGGAGGAAAAATACAGAGTTCCAAATGGTACCAAATTGGGTCTCGCGGGTATTCTCCACAATTCTCTAAACACAGCTTTTTTTCCAAAGAAAATTATCTTTTTCCATAAACAACATCAAGATGACAGAAAGCCACTTGGTCGAGTGCGTTGGGGCTACAACTGTAGTTGTATCCCTTGTTTCCAACAGGCTCTGTGGGCACCAAATGACGCTTGTTAGAGAAATGGATTTTACCACCTGGAAAAAAAGGCAGATTTATCGGAGAGTCTCCACAGTCCTACACCACTTCTGCCAGACACTCATGTACACACACACACACACACACACACACACACACACACACACACACACACACACACACACACACACACTTCTGTCTAGGGTGTGCTTTGCAAGACTAAGTGTGTTTTAGAATTGAGCTAATTCAGTAATAAAGTCTCTCTGAGAATAAATAAGCTTACAATTTATTTTAGCAAGAAAAAGGGAATAAATTGCATCAAGATGCAGATGTAATCATCAGGCCTAATTATCGGCTTCCTACACGCTGAGCTACTTCCTTTACTGAACGTCAACATGTCCTCTATTAGGCACTTCAGGAGAAATGTAAGCATGTGCATACTGGTTGAATTCATTATTGCTGTATTAATTAGTATTTCACATCCTTTGGATAAAAAAACTGACTTGTTACTGAATCAATTGTCTTGGCGATGAAAAAAATATTCACATGTTTTTATTAGAGAGCAATACAAGGGGAAAACCCTTTGGGATATAAAAACATTAGCTGGAAAAGCAATAACTTTTTGCACAGAAACAGCCTTAACATATGTCCCAGGCCTCCCACAGCGAAAAAGCTGAAATTCAGTACTTTCATTAATCCGCTTGCTCTGCCGTCATATTTAGCCACATATTTAAGTGTCTGACAATTTTATTTTCCGGACAACCAGGGCTACAAGTAGAACACAAAACAATTTGACATAAACTTTTACATTCATGATTATTGACAAATGTCAAGAAACAAGTCATGTCCGCCAATCAAAAACCTGATGTAACGGCCTGACTAAATGTAACATAGTAAACCTAAATTTGGGGCACTCAAATTAGTATGATGTTTTACTTTTGGTATGGTTACATAAGGCAAAAACAAAAATAGGGTATATAATCGGGCATATAGGGTATATAATCGGGCATATAATGCGAAATGAATATCCAGCAAGTATGGGAGCTTATTACAGCATTATAGACACTATGTCCTGGGATGTCCTGGGATTTCCTATGATCTTCTATGTACTGTAGAAGAACCTCTTAACTTCTAACAACTCTTGTGTGGCTTGTGAGCATCATAGATCACAACAGGTTACATGTGCATGTTCATGAGAGTCTCAGCTTTTCATATTTTGTAGTTGGGACTTTAAAGACATTTTTGTAAAAAGGACCATTTTAGGGATCTGCCCTTGTCTCTCAAACACCTCCCTAGCTCAGACCCAGACTAATCACACAAAGTAATGTTCAAATAGACAAATCTAAGGAGAAATAGATTAATCCAATGCAACAACCCAGCAGTCTGTAGATCAACCGCACAACATTTAAAAGAGGTTAGAAGTCCAAAACGTGCCGGCGATACCTTGGGACTCAAGAGACAGAGGAGACTGTGACATACATAACCTTATCTAAGCATGAATTACACTGTTACCAAATATCTTACATGGGGGTTATTCTGTGTAAACTTCTCAGAGACCCCAGCCACTGTCCATGGTTCTGAAAATTCTCATGGACATTGCAGTTCCATGGAGGAGTATACAGTATATACTGAACATTCCAGTAATTGTTCAGCACATGGATACTGCTCCAAGTGCCCTGCACTGACTGACCTTCTCAGTGTTTGTGTACCGGGACGTTGAGGTCAATGGAAGAGGAGAGGGGAGTGGAGGGAGGGGAGGAGAGCCGAGGAAAGGAGAGGAGAGCTGTAGAGACAAGTAAGTTTAGTATAGTATCTTAGCTCAATAGTTATATAGTATTTAGGTTCAACAGAAATAAGAGCGGCATTGATCTTTAGCCTGGAGAAATGTACCATTAACTAGGGTCATTCTAACCGTCAAATAATTTCCTGGTGAAGAGCAATTCACATTATCATCATCAATATTACCACTGTAATCAACCAACGCCAGCTGTGACTGGAGGACTGAAATAATGACAACAAGTTGTCAATTGTTCTTGCTAGTATCGGATGTGACTGGACGCTGGTGCAATGTGTTTTGGCCATCTAATTAAATTGAGTCTACCATTCACACACTAAATCAGTCAGTTCAATAAGGGGGAAATAAAAATGTGGTATTTTACTTACAACCTTTTCAAATGGTTTAAATATTTTGAGCAAACACACACACACAGCAAACATTTACAAATGATTTTCAAAATTGTACACACACAGTTGAAGTCGGAAGTTTACATACACTTAGGTTGGAGTCATTAAAACCCGTTTTTCAACCACTCCACACATTTCTTGTTAACAAACTATAGTTTTGGCAAGTCGGTTAGGACATCTACTTTGTGCATGACATAAGTAATTTTTCCAACAATTGTTTACAGACAGATTATTTCACTTATAATTCACTGTATCACAATTCTAGTGGGTCAGAAGTTTACATACACTAAGTTGACTGTGCCTTTAAACAGCTTGGAAAATTCCAGAAAATTATGTCATGGCTTTAGAAGCTTCTGATAGGCTACTTGACATAATTTGAGTCAATTGGAGGTGTACCTGTGGATGTATTTCAAGCAACATCTCAAGACATCAGTTAAGTTAAGCTTGATCGCAAATGGGTCTTCCAAATGGACAATGACCCCAAGCATGCTTCCAAAGTTGTGGCAAAATGGCTTAAGGACAACAAAGTCAAGGTATTGGAGTGGCCATCACAAAGCCCTGACCTCAATCCTATAGAAAATATTTCAGACCAAAAGGGCGCGACCATACATTTTTCTTGCCTTTCTTTAATACATTTTAGTTAATATTTCGTTATCTTTTAATAAATTAAATGAAAAAACATTAATAGGATATCCTAGACACGAAGGAGAACTGCAGACAAGTGGAGGAAGGTGGCCATTTTCTTTTCTTTATTCTTTCTTTGCCCTTTTTTAATGACTTTAATATCATATGACCTCTAATTAGTGCTGTTTGTGCTCCACAAGTCTCTTCATGGCCACAATGTATGTGCCTTTCTATTACACCATTGAATTGTCCATTTAAAAGCACCCACCCCACCACTTGGACTGTGTTTCAAGTGTTTAATTTTGAATGCATAAGTACAGTGAAAAAGGCCTTTCTTGCAAGCTCCAAATCCAAAAAAGCAGTAATGAATATCTACGTAGCACAAAACATAACATAATGTAGAACAAAAACACACAAGAACTAAAAACAAGAAATCAGAAGAACAAGAGTAAGTAAGAAGCTGTATACAGGATCAGTTCCAATACCATATTTACAATGTGCAGCGATACTGGAGTGATAGAGACAGATATGAGTAGCAGCAGCGTAAATGATGATTGAATATGTGTGTGAGTCAGCATAAATGTGTGTGCATGCTATGTGAATGTTGGAGTGTCAGTGTGTTTGAGTGCGTTTTTGAACAAATATAAACACAAGGGTCAACTCAGTCTGTGTAGCCATTCTGTTAGCTATTATGTTAGCTATTTATCAGTCTTATGGCTTGAGGATAGAAACTGTTCAGGAGCCTGTTGGAGTCAGACTTGATGCATCGGTACCACTTGCCTTGCGGAAGCAGAGAGAACAGTCTATGGGCTTGAGTGGCTGGAGTCTTCAATGATTTTCCCGGGCCTTTCTTTCACACCACCTGATATAGAGGTCCTGGATGGCAGGGAGCTCGGCCCCAGTGATGTACTGGGCTATCCGCACCACCCTGTTGCCATACCAAGCAGTGATGCAGCCAGTCACAACGCTCGCAAAAGTGCAGCTGTAGAACTTTTTGAGGATTTGAGGGCCCATGCCAAACGTTTTCAACTTCCTAAGGAGGAAAGGAACGACCACAGTCGTGGTCCACTCACGACTGTGCGGGTGTGAGTGGACCATTTTAAGTCCTTAGTGATTTGGACACCAAGGATTTTGAAGCTCTCAACCTGCTCCACTGCAGCCCCGTTGATGTGGATGGGTACGTGCTCACACGTGATGATGGTGTTGAAGTCGTGCGTGGCCATGCAGTCGTGGCTGAACTGGTAGTACAGCAGGGGACTAAGCACACACGTCTATGGATCTGTTGGTGCGGTATGCAAATTTGGTCTAAAGATGGAGTTGGAGTTGATGGAGTTGATGTGTGTCATAACCAGTCTCCCAAAGCAGTTCATGAGTATAGGTGTAAGTGTTACAGGGCAGTAGTCTTTGTGGCATGAAGCCTTCTAGTTCTTGGGAACAGGAATGCTGGGAGTCCTCTTAAAACGTGAGGATTACAGACTGGGACAAGGAGAGGTTCAGAATGACCATGAATATGCCTGCCAGCTGAGTTACGCATGCTCTGAGAATGCCTCACGACCTCACGACCTTGCGAGTGTTGACCTAATCGGCCACGGAGAGCAAGATCAGCCAGTCCTCTGGGTCGGTGGGGGCCCTCACACATAGTACGGTATTGTTTTTGTTGAAACGTGCATAAAATGCATTGATTGCGTCTGGAAGAGAGGCATTATTGGGCAGATCCCGGCTGGGTCTTCCTTTGTAGTCCGTAATGGACTGTAGCCCCTGCTACATACGGCGGGCGTCGGAGCCTGTGTAGTATGATTCCACCTTATTCATATACAGTGAGCTCCAAAAGTATTGGGAGAGGGACAATTTTTGTTGTTGTTTTGGCTCTGTTCTCCAGCACTTTGGATTTGAAATGATACAATGACTATGAGGTTAAAGTGCAGACTGTCAGCTTTAATTTGAAGGTATTTTCATCCATATCACAATGACTAAATCAAGCTTGTGACTCAACAAATTTGTTGGATACATTTAATGTTTGTTTTGGTTGTGTTTCAGATTATTTTGTGCACAATAGAAATTAATGGTAAATAATGTATTGTTTCATTTTGGAGTCACTTTTATTGTAAATAAGAATAGAATATGTTTCTAAACACTTGTGCGTCTTTATCTTTCTCATTCAACATTATTCACGATTCCTTCAGGACTATCTGTAACCATGGTAGCATCCACATGAATGTAGAAGTGTTAAGAAACATATTATATTCTTATTTACCATAAAAGTGACTCCAAATTGGCACAATACATTATTTTTACCATTTCTATTAGGGCATAAAATAATCTGAAACACAACCAAAGCAAACAGTAAATGCATCCAGCAAAATAGAGTTACAAGCTTGATGTAGCCATTGTGTGCTATGACTTAACTTTTGATGACTTTAATACACAAAAGTGAATTTGTCCCAATACTTTTGGTCCCCTACAATGGGGGGACTATGTACAAAAAGTACTGTAATTTCTAAACGGTTCACCCGATATAGATGGAAATACCCTCAAATTAAAGCTGACAGTATGCACTTTAACCTCATAGTCATCCCCTTACAAAAAATATTACAGTTTTAAAACTGCAGTAAATTGCAGTAGACTGTGTTATTTTGGACTCATTAATTTTGCAGAATGACTGCAATGTACTGCAGTTGAACTGCAGTTATACAGCACTCTAACTGCAGTTACACTGCAAAATGACTGCAGTAAAAAAAAGTGCTATTTTGGACGCAGTACTTGCCGCATACTGCAGTTATCTTTGTTCGTAAGGAATTGTATCGTTTCAAATCCAATGGGGTGGAGTACAGAATCTAAACAACCAAAAATGTGTCACTGTCCCAATACTTTTGGAGCTCACTGTATTGTCCTTTTGCTCATTTGATGACTCTGCGGAGGTCATAGCAGGACGTATTGTACGTGTTCCTGTCCTCAGCAGAAGCATCAGGATTGTTTGCAATAGCTCTGTGTATGGTGGCCCTGTCCTTTAGTTTAGCACCAACCTCAGTGTTCATCCAGGTCTTTTGATTGGGGAAGCAGAGAACCTTCACCGTGGGGACAACGTCCCCGATGCATTTCCAAATGAAGTCAGTGACGGAGGTGGTTAGCTCGTCGGTGTTATCAGCAGTCCTGAAAGTCCTGAAACATATTCCAATCAGCGCTAGCAAAGCAGTCCTGTAGCATCATCTCTGATTCTGATGACCACTTCTCAACGGAGCGAGTCACTGGTACTTCCTGTTTGAGCTTCTGCTTGTAAACAGGGTGCAGGAGTACGGACTCGTGATCTGGTTCGCCGAATAGCGGACAAGGGAGGGCCTTGTGTGCTTGCTTGTGGGTAGAGTAACAGTGGTCTAGGACTTTATCGCCCCTAGTGATGAAGAAGATGTGTTGATGGAAGTTGGGCATCACGCGTCTTAATGACACGGAAGTAAAATGGCTGGTAACAAGAAAGTCAGCCTCTGTTGCTCTTACTTTTCTGGCCACAGAGCCTGTAGGGATGGGCGTTGGCAGTTGAATCTGAATAAAGGAGTAGGGGAGAGCGAGGTAAGTTGTCACACGGGTAATTTGTCAAACTGTTCATAATTCCAACACTTGAATCTCAAAAATCAAATAGATACTTTGTGTGACTACATGTTCTATGGTAAACTTTCTGTTCACATGTGGTCAAGGTTACTCTAATCTGAGGGGAGCACAAGTTTCTTATGTTTCCCTTTCAAAAGTTAAAAAAATCACTTTACATTTTATGCAACAAAACTTTATTAGATACGAATGTTCAAAATTATAATTTTGCACTGAGTAGAGGAGACAATAATGTGTCTTTTGATACTTTAGCTGCAGTCCTATGTTGAGCTAACCTTGAGATTTAGCCAACATTAGCACACATGTCAGTTTGGGGCAAGATGTCTCAATGATCTTGGGGCAAGTCTTCACATGTGACAACATAGACACATAGAACATGCTCGAAATGCATTGTAATATTGTGTAATCAGCTCTAATAATAGTATTAAATGTTACTGTAAATGGATTATTATATTATCATAGTTTAGAGCAGCAGACATATCCCTGGACTACACAAGACAGGCTCTGGCCCTACTTCAAACACTGTCATGAATTTAGTGTGGTGTTAGTAGACAGGGAGGCGGGCATAATAAGCCTGTAATGAATGTGTAATTGCAATGAGGAAATGTGTTTTTGAAGGAAAAAAGGAAGGAATGAAAGAGGGGAAGGAGAGAAAGATGGTTAGAAATGAATAAAGACATAAAGACAATAAATAAAGACAGAGAATGGCACCACCTGGCATAATGTTAAAGGCAGCAGCGGCAGGTGAAGTTGAAGAACAAATCAATCAGGAGTACAGTGAAGGATTTTGACATACATTACAGTACTCTGACTCTGTATTGTCAAAAGGTTACCTGAGAAGAAGATGAAAGTCAGACAGCCATGCCAACAACAGTGGTTGGTTATACAAAGCCACGGCAAGTTTTTTCACCTGATTTGGAGATGCAGCTTGTTCAGTATATTACTAGGTCAGCTGACATTTATTTTGGTCTGTCACCAAGTGAGGTCAGAAGACTTTCCTACCAGTTTGCTGTGGTACACGAGCTGAAGTTCGCACCAATGTGGGCAGAAAAAGAAAAGGCCAGCTCGGAGTGGTTTACAGGCTTCTTAAAGCAGCACCCAAAGAATGAGAAAACCAGAGGAAACTAGCTTCAACAGAGAAAATGTTAAGGCTTTCTTTGACAATGTAGCAGAAGTGCTACAGAGATATCCATTTCGATCAGGAGACATATGGAATGTCGATGAAACTGGGGTGACCACTGACAAACCTGACAAAGTGGGGAGCAGACGTGGATTCAAACAAGTAGGGTCACTGACCTCTGCTGAAAGGGGAACCCTTGTCACACTGGCCTCTCAGCCACAGGGAATAGTATACCTCCATTTTTAAATTCCCTGGTGTCAACTTCTGTGATCATTTCCTGATCAACGGGTCAGCAAAGGAGGGGCAAATCCCTCTGGGTGGATACAAAATGCTCAAAGGAGAAGCCCAGCACCAAACTTCCAGGCCCCAACACTATTCCAGCCCTGCCAGGTCCCAGCACAAACCTGCCAGTCCCCAGTATTGTTTAGTTTATTTAGTTTTATTTAGTTTATTATTTGGACAGCCAAAACAGTAGGATGCCGCATGCACCTA
The DNA here is from genome assembly GCF_034236695.1 of Oncorhynchus nerka. Taxonomy (NCBI): domain Eukaryota; kingdom Metazoa; phylum Chordata; class Actinopteri; order Salmoniformes; family Salmonidae; genus Oncorhynchus; species Oncorhynchus nerka. Next base: position 55,265 of record NW_027040314.1, on the reverse strand, counting down.
TAGCATTTGTTTATGGATCGCAGTAGCTCGCAAAGGTGCACCATCCTTTCAGTGTGAATTACTGTTTAAATTAAAACCATCCAAGGACTGGCAAGTAGCTTTCAGCTCATTTAATAAATACTGTGTGGTCGTTATAGGCTTACCTCTACATATAATGAGGGAGAGTGGGTATAGGCTTACCTCTACATATAATGAGAGGGTGTGGGTATCGGCTTACCTCTACATATAATTACAGAGAGTGGGTATAGGCTTACCTCTACATATTGTGGCAAACCTCTTCAAGGTTAGGAGCGTTTGTCACAAACTAAGTGGTAAACTGTCACCAAATCACGCAAGAATGAGAGTTCTTTCGAACAGGACAGTACCTGTTCGTTTGTTTCTCCGTCCTGGTCCACCCAGGCCGTAGGCGAGGTCAAGGATAGCAGGGTTCGGTACACGAATCGGGTTCTCGGTAGGTCCAGGTCCAAACGCCAACAGGTAAGTCCAAAACAATCCAGCTCATACACGGTAAATCCAGCCAATCTCTATAGTCTCTTTCTCTATTGTTCATAGATCCTTCCAGCACCCTCTCTTCCTCTTCCTGGTTTTTCTTGACCCTTTATCTGTGAGTCAGCTCCACCTTCTGAGGGTTCCCCTTGCTTCTGGGACTTGTAGTTTTGGCATTCGGTCATTTTGTGATCTGTAGTTCTGACAGGGGTGGCCATTTTAGTGATCGGGCAGAGCCCGTTTATTAGTTCTGCTCTCACATATCTGCCACTTATCACTCGACCCCCTTCTTTGCCACATATCTCTCCCCCTAGATCCGACCCCCTAGGCCGGGCTACCGCAACAAAATATGCATGCATGCGGGATAACCCATCCGCGTTTCCCATTTCCTTCCCTGCTCTGTGTTTCAAGTCAAAATGAAACGGTTGGAGACTCAAAAACCACCGCATCACCCGAGCGTTCTTCTCTTTAGCCCTATGCATCCAGGTGAGTGGGGCATGGTCACTGATGAGGGTGAAGTGGCGCCCCAGCAGGTAGTACTTCAGGCTTTCTAGAGCCCACTTTACTGCCAGCGCCTCTTTCTCAACGACTGAGTAGTTGGTTTCCCGTGGTTCCAGCTTCCTGCTTAAAAACAGGATGGGGTGTTCCACCCCTTCTACCTCTTGGGATAGCACTGCTCCCAAGCCGACCTCTGAGGCATCCGTCTGAACCACAAACTCTTTCTCAAAGTCTGGTACCACCAGCACTGGATTACAGCAGAGAGCCTCCTGTAATGTCCTAAATGCTTTGGTGGCCCTTTCATCCCATTTGACCATGTTTGGCCCTCTGGCTCTAGTCATGTCGGTAAGTGGGGCGGCCACTGTGGCATAACTTGGGATGAACTTCCGGTAGGAACCGGTCAGCCCTAGGAAGGCTCGAACCTGCTTCTTATTTACTGGTTTCGGCCATTCTCTAATTGCCTTCACCTTCTTATGTTGGGGTTTGATTAACCCTCTTCCCACAGTGTATCCCAGATACTCTGTTTCCTCTAACCCCACCTAACACTTGGCAGGGTTTGCCGTGAGCCCTGCCTTTCTAAGGGCGTCTAACACTGCCTGTACCCAATCTGGGCTGTAGATCCCCACGTCATCTAAATAAGCTGCGGCGTATGCTTTGTGCGGTTTTAGGACTTTGTCCATGAGCCGTTGAAAGGTGGCTGGGGCCCCGTGTAAGCCGAATGGCATGACGGTGTATTGAAACAAACCGTCAGGTGTTGCAAAGGCTGTCTTTTCTTTGGCCCTGGGGGTCAGAGGAATTTGCCAGTACCCTTTTGTCAGATCAAGGGTCGTAATGTACCGAGCATGACCGATTTTCTCCAGTAGTTCATCTACTCGGGGCATGGGGTAGGCATCAAACTTTGAGATTTCATTTACCTTCCGAAAGTCGTTACAGAACCGCAAAGACCCATCAGGCTTGGAGACCATCACAATTGGGCTAGACCACTCACTATGTGACTCTTCGACCACTCCAGCTGTCAACATTTTCTCAGTCTCTGCTCTAAATGCGGCCCGTCGAGCCTCGGGTACCCGATATGGCCTCATACTCACTTTTCTCCCTGGTAGGGAAACGATATCATGAGCCGTAACCTCAGTTCGGCCAGGTACCTCTGAAAACACATCTCTGTTTTTCTGGATCAGGGTCTTTACTTCCTGTACTTGCGCTGGGGACAGAGTGGGTGAAATATTTACTTCGGCTGTCTCCTGAATGTGTGTGGGGTATGTGACCATTAGTGTTTCTCTCTCTCTCCATGCTTTTAACAGGTTTATGTGATAAATCTGTTCCTGGGGCCGTCGACCTGGCTGTCGGATCCGATAATTGACCTCTCCTATTCTCTCCAGTACTTCATATGGTCCTTTCCATGTGGCTAGTAGTTTACACTCTACCGTGGGGATCAGCACTAACACCTTATCTCCCAGTTGAAATTCCCTCAGGGTAGCCTGCCGGTTATAAGTGTGCCGCTGGTGTTCCTGTGTTTGTCTCATGTGCTCTCTGACGATGGGCATGACTGTGGCTATCCTGTCTTGCATTTCCGTGACGTGCTCTATGACACTAGTATACGGGGTGGATTGGTGCTCCCAGGTTTCCCGGGCGATGTCTAAGATTCCCCGGGGATGCCTCCCATATACCAGCTCAAAGGGAGAAAACCCCAGCGAGGCTTGAGGAACCTCTCTAATGGCAAACATCAGATACGGCAACATGCAATCCCAGTTTTTCCCATCCTTATCGATTACCTTCCTGAGCATTGACTTCAGGGTTCGGTTGAATCTCTCAACCAGCCCGTCCGTCTGAGGATGGTAAACCGATGTCCTCAACTGTTTCACCTGCCACAGTTTACAAGGTCCGCCATAAGGCGGGACATAAAGGGTCCCCTGGTCGGTAAGGATCTCCTTTGGAACCCCTACCCTGGTGAACAAGAGCGCTAATTCCTTTGCAATATTTTTGGAAGTCATCGTCCGAAGGGGAATGGCTTCTGGGTAGCGAGTGGCATAATCTAGAATGACCAGAATGTATTGGTGCCCTCTGGCGGATTTGGGTAGTGGGCCCACTAAATCCATCGCTATCCTCTCAAATGGCGTTTCGATTATGGGGAGTGGCACTAACGGGCTTCTAAAAGCTGGTCGGGGAGCTGTTAACTGGCACTCCGGGCACTCTCCACGATGCCGAGCCACTTCAGCTTGAATTCCTGGCCAGTAAAACCTCCTTACAATCCGGTCTCGGGTTTTATCGATACCAAGGTGTCCACCCAGAATGTGCCCATGAGCTAGATCCAGTACTGTCCTCCGGTACCGAGTGGGAACCAACAACTGTTCCACCACATCAACCCCTATTTTCGAGACTCTGTACACCAAACCCTTTTTCATGATGAAGTGGGGAAAACTATTAGGCATCATCCCAACATTTATGGGAGTACCATCTACGACCTGCACATCTGCTCTGGCTTGCTGCAGGGTTGGATCCTGGTTTTGGGCCGTCCCAAAATTAGTCAAGGACCCTGCCAGGTCTGCTGGTTCTAGATCGTCGTCCTCTGGATTCAGATCGACCCCAGCCCCACTAGTACTGGGCTGTTCGTTATCAGCGAGGTTTGCCACTTCATCCTCCTCCTCCCCTACTAGCACCTGTGATGTTGTCCCCTGGGAGACCTCTTTTCTTGGCTTTGGTTGAAGGTCCCATGCTTCTTCCTGCTTGGTCAGGGTTGTTGGCTTCTCAAATATGCCATTCTTGTGGCCTAACTTCGCAAAGTTAGGAAAGTCTCTACCCAATATTACATCATATGGCATCTTTGGGACCACGCCGACCTCATAATCCAGCAGACCGTCCTCTGTTTGTATGCTCACTAAGGCCGTGGGGTACAGACGGGTATCCCCATGAATGCATGCAACACTGATATCCTGTCCTGTATCCAGTTTATGATTCGGCACTAGGCCTGCAACGACCAGGGTTAGCATACTGCCGGAATCCAGCAGTGCTTCAACCTCTTTCCCTTCAACCTTCACCCTGCAGATATGTTTGTTTCTTGATCTTTCAAGTACAGTGGTTACAACAGGACATGCATACCGTATATCATCTTCATTTTCACCAAGGTTACATTGCATTGGCTCTTCTTTAATAGGGCAGTAGGCTGCAATATGTCCTGGTTGATTACAATTGTAACAGAAAATAGGGGTTCGGGGTGGAGACCCCCTCGACACCCAGTCCCGGTTTCCGTTTTTTCCCTTAGTGGCTCGGCCTGATTCTGATTCTTTCCTCATAGCCCCACGCTGCTCTCTTCCCCCTCTATATGTTGGGACAGCCTTACCCTGTCCGATGGTTCGCCCATGCCTGGGGAACGGGAATCTTTCCTCCTGTGCCTGCTCAGCTGTTCCTGCCGTACAATACCGTTCAACCAGGCCCACGAGATGGTCGGCGGAAAGTACCTCGTTCTGGCCAACCCATCGTCTCACTTCTTGGGGTAGACCTCGCTGAAACTGGTTGAGAACGATGGTCTCGACGATCTCGGCGGATGACCGGGTCTCTGGTCGCAACAATTTCCGTGCCAGGTGAATCAAGTCGAACATCTGGGTTCGTGGGGGTTGTCCCGGTCGGTAGGACCACTGGTGGAAGCGGTGTGCCCTCACGGTATCGGTCACTCCCAGTCTAGTCAGGATCTCTCCCTTTAGTTTATCGTAATCCTGTGCATCTTTCAACTCCAGGTCGAAATACGCTTTTTGAGCGTCCCCTGCCAGGTATGGTGCCAGATGCCCTGCCCATTCTTCTTTCGGCCACTTCTCCCTCTCTGCCGTCCTTTCGAAGGTGGTAAGATATGCTTCCACATCATCCTGCGCTGTCATTTTTTGGAGAAAATGATTGGCCCTCCTCTGGGTATTTGCAGCTGGTAATTGAGCCCCAATTTGGTCCGCTAGCCCCTTTCGGCCTTCTCTTAACTCCCGGGTGTTTCTCTCTTGCTCTTCTCTGAGCAGCTGGTTGGTGCGGTGCTGGATCTGTAACGTGTCCTGATACATTCGCATTGCATCCTGATGAGCTATTTGTTGAGCTCTATTTGCCTCTTGTTGGGCGGCCGCCGCTTGTAACAGGGCCTGTATGGCTCCCTCCATACTCATTTTCCTGAAAAACTGTCCCTACCAAACAAAGCCAAAACAAAAAAAAACCTGACTCCCCTTTGGAGTGCTAACTGAACATTTTTTTTTCCTTCTACCTAACCAGTGGTAGGTTAGTCCATGCCCGCGTCCTCCACCACGTGTGGCAAACCTCTTCAAGGTTAGGAGCGTTTGTCACAAACTAAATGGTAAACTGTCACCAAATCACGCAAGAATGAGAGTTCTTTCGAACAGGACAGTACCTGTTCGTTTGTTTCTCCGTCCTGGTCCACCCAGGCCGTAGGCGAGGTCAAGGATAGCAGGGTTCGGTACACGAATCGGGTTCTCGGTAGGTCCAGGTCCAAACACCAACAGGTAAGTCCAAAACAATCCAGCTCATACACGGTAAATCCAGCCAATCTCTATAGTCTCTTTCTCTATTGTTCATAGATCCTTCCAGCACCCTCTCTTCCTCTTCCTGGTTTTTCTTGACCCTTTATCTGTGAGTCAGCTCCACCTTCTGAGGGTTCCCCTTGCTTCTGGGACTTGTAGTTTTGGCGTTCGGTCATTTTGTGATCTGTAGTTCTGACAGGGTTGGCCATTTTAGTGATCGGGCAGAGCCCGTTTATTAGTTCTGCTCTCACATACCTGCCACTTATCACTCGACCCCTTCTTTGCCACAATATAATGAGAGAGAGTGAGTATAGGCTTACCTCTACATATAATTACAGAGAGTGGGTATAGACTTACCTCTACATATAATGAGAGAGAGTGGGTATAGGCTTACCTCTACAAATAATGAGGGAGAGTGGGTATAGGCTTACCTCTACATATAATTACAGAGAGTGGGTATAGGCTTACCTCTACATATAATGAGAGATAGTGGGTATAGGCCTACCTCTACATATAATGAGGGAGAGTGGGTATAGGCTTACCTCTACATATAATGAGGGAGAGTGGGTATAGGCTTACCTCTACATATAATGAGGGAGAGTGGGTATAGGCTTACCTCTACATATAATGAGAGAGAGTGGGTATAGGCTTACCTCTGCATATAATGAGGGAGAGTGGGTATAGGCTTAACTCTAAATATAATGAGATAGAGTGGGTATAGGCTTACCTCTACATATAATGAGGGAGAGTGGGGATAGGCTTACCTCTACATATAATTACAGAGAGTGGGTATAGGCTTACCTCTACATATAATGAGAGATAGTGGGTATAGGCCTACCTCTACATATAATGAGAGAGAGTGGGTATAGGCTTACCTCTACAAATAATGAGGGAGAGTGGGTATAGGCTTACCTCTACATATAATTACAGAGAGTGGGTATAGGCTTACCTCTACATATAATGAGAGATAGTGGGTATAGGCCTACCTCTACATATAATGAGGGAGAGTGGGTATAGGCTTACCTCTACATATAATGAGGGAGAGTGGGTATAGGCTTACCTCTACATATAATGAGGGAGAGTGGGTAAAGGCTTACCTCTACATATAATGAGGGAGAGTGGGTAAAGGCTTACCTCTACATATACTGAGAGAGAGTGGGTATAGGCTTACCTCTACATATAATGAGTGAGAGTGGGTATAGGCTTACCTCTGCATATAATGAGAGAGAGTGGGTATAGGCTTAACTCTAAATATAATGAGATAGAGTGGGTATAGGCTTACCTCTACATATAATGAGAGAGAGTGGGTATAGGCTTACCTCTACAAATAATGAGGGAGAGTGGGTATAGGCTTACCTCTACATATAATTACAGAGAGTGGGTATAGGATTACCTCTACATATAATGAGATATAGTGGGTATAGGCCTACCTCTACATATAATGAGGGAGAGTGGGTATAGGCTTACCTCTACATATAATGAGGGAGAGTGGGTATAGGCTTACCTCTACATATAATGAGAGAGAGTGGGTATAGGCTTAACTCTACATATAATGAGGGAGAGTGGGTATAGGCTTACCTCTACATATAATGAGGGAGAGTGGGTATAGGCTTACCTCTACATATAATGAGGGAGAGTGGGTAAAGGCTTACCTCTACATATACTGAGAGAGAGTGGGTATAGGCTTACCTCTACATATAATGAGAGAGAGTGGGTATAGGCTTACCTCTGCATATAATGAGGGAGAGTGGGTATAGGCTTAACTCTAAATATAATGAGATAGAGTGGGTATAGGCTTACCTCTACATATAATGAGAGAGAGTGGGTATAGGCTTACCTCTACAAATAATGAGGGAGAGTGGGTATAGGCTTACCTCTACATATAATTACAGAGAGTGGGTATAGGCTTACCTCTACATATAATGAGAGATAGTGGGTATAGGCCTACCTCTACATATAATGAGGGAGAGTGGGTATAGGCTTACCTCTACATATAATGAGGGAGAGTGAGTATAGGTTTACCTCTACATATAATGAGAGAGAGTGGGTATAGGCTTACCTCTACATATAATGAGGGAGAGTGGGTATAGGCTTACCTCTACATATAATTACAGAGAGTGGGTATAGGCTTACCTCTACATATAATGAGAGATAGTGGGTATAGGCCTACCTCTACATATAATGAGGAGAGTGGGTATAGGCTTACCTCTACATATAATGAGGGAGAGTGGGTATAGGCTTACCTCTACATATAATGAGGAGAGTGGGTATAGGCTTACCTCTACATATAATGAGAGAGAGTGGGTATAGGCTTACCTCTACATATAATGAGAGAGAGTGGGTATAGGCTTACCTCTGCATATAATGAGGGAGAGTGGGTATAGGCTTACCTCTACATATAATGAGGGAGAGTGGGTATAGGCTTACCTCTACATATAATGAGAGAGAGTGGTATAGGCTTAACTCTACATATAATGAGGGAGAGTGGGTATAGGCTTACCTCTACATATAATGAGGGAGAGTGGGTATAGGCTTACCTCTACATATAATGAGGGAGAGTGGGTAAAGGCTTACCTCTACATATACTGAGAGAGAGTGGGTATAGGCTTACCTCTACATATAATGAGAGAGAGTGGGTATAGGCTTACCTCTGCATATAATGAGGGAGAGTGGGTATAGGCTTAACTCTAAATATAATGAGATAGAGTGGGTATAGGCTTACCTCTACATATAATGAGAGAGAGTGGGTATAGGCTTACCTCTACAAATAATGAGGGAGAGTGGGTATAGGCTTACCTCTACATATAATTACAGAGAGTGGGTATAGGCTTACCTCTACATATAATGAGAGATAGTGGGTATAGGCCTACCTCTACATATAATGAGGGAGAGTGGGTATAGGCTTACCTCTACATATAATGAGGGAGAGTGAGTATAGGTTTACCTCTACATATAATGAGAGAGAGTGGGTATAGGCTTACCTCTACATATAATGAGGGAGAGTGGGTATAGGCTTACCTCTACATATAATTACAGAGAGTGGGTATAGGCTTACCTCTACATATAATGAGAGATAGTGGGTATAGGCCTACCTCTACATATAATGAGGGAGAGTGGGTATAGGCTTACCTCTACATATAATGAGGGAGAGTGGGTATAGGCTTACCTCTACATATAATGAGGGAGAGTGGGTATAGGCTTACCTCTACATATACTGAGAGAGAGTGGGTATAGGCTTACCTCTACATATAATGAGAGAGAGTGGGTATAGGCTTACCTCTGCATATAATGAGGGAGAGTGGGTATAGGCTTAACTCTAAATATAATGAGATAGAGTGGGTATAGGCTTACCTCTACATATAATGAGAGAGAGTGGGTATAGGCTTAACTCTACATATAATGAGGAGAGTGGGTATAGGCTTAACTCTACATATAATGAGAGAGAGTGGGTATAGGCTTACCTCTACATATAATGAGGCTTAACTCTACATATAATGAGAGAGTGGGTATAGGCTTACCTCTACATATAATGAGAGAGAGTGGGTATAGGCTTACCTCTACATATAATGAGAGAGAGTGGGTATAGGCTTACCTCTACATATAATGAGAGAGAGTGGGTATAGGCTTACCTCTACATATAATGAGAGAGAGTGGGTATAGGCTTACCTCTACATATAATGAGAGAGAGTGGGTATAGGCTTACCTCTACATATAATGAGGAGAGTGGGTATAGGCTTACCTCTACATATAATGAGAGAGTGGAGGGAGTGGGTATAGGCTTACCTCTACATATAATGAGAGAGAGTGGGTATAGGCTTACCTCTACATATAATGAGAGAGAGTGGGTATAGGCTTACCTCTACATATAATGAGAGAGATAATGAGAGTGGGTATAGGCTTACCTCTACATATAATGAGGGAGAGTGGGTATAGGCTTACCTCTACATATAATGAGATAGAGAGTGGGTATAGGCTTACCTCTACATATAATGAGAGAGAGTGGGTATAGGCTTACCTCTACATATAATGAGAGAGAGTGGGTATAGGCTTACCTCTACATATAATGAGGGAGAGTGGGTATAGGCTTACCTCTACATATAATGAGGAGAGTGGGTATAGGCTTACCTCTACATATAATGAGAGAGAGTGGGTATAGGCTTACCTCTACATATAATGAGAGAGAGTGGGTATAGGCTTACCTCTACATATAATGAGAGAGAGTGGGTATAGGCTTACCTCTACATATAATGAGAGAGAGTGGGTATAGGCTTACCTCTACAAATAATGAGGGAGAGTGGGTATAGGCTTACCTCTACATATAATTACAGAGAGTGGGTATAGGCTTACCTCTACATATAATGAGAGATAGTGGGTATAGGCCTACCTCTACATATAATGAGGGAGAGTGGGTATAGGCTTACCTCTACATATAATGAGGAGAGTGAGTATAGGTTTACCTCTACATATAATGAGAGAGAGTGGGTATAGGCTTACCTCTACATATAATGAGGGAGAGTGGGTATAGGCTTACCTCTACATATAATTACAGAGAGTGGGTATAGGCTTACCTCTACATATAATGAGAGATAGTGGGTATAGGCCTACCTCTACATATAATGAGGAGAGTGGGTATAGGCTTACCTCTACATATAATGAGGAGAGTGGGTATAGGCTTACCTCTACATATAATGAGGGAGAGTGGGTATAGGCTTACCTCTACATATATAATGAGAGAGAGTGGGTATAGGCTTACCTCTACATATAATGAGAGAGAGTGGGTATAGGCTTACCTCTGCATATAATGAGGGAGAGTGGGTATAGGCTTAACTCTAAATATAATGAGATAGAGTGGGTATAGGCTTACCTCTACATATAATGAGAGAGAGTGGGTATAGGCTTAACTCTACATATAATGAGGGAGAGTGGGTATAGAGAGAGAGAGTGGGTATAGTTATCTAAATATAATGAGAGAGAGTGGGTATAGGCTTAACTCTACATATAATGAGAGAGAGTGGGTATAGGCTTACTCTACATATAATGAGAGAGAGTGGGTATAGGCTTACCTCTACATATAATGAGAGAGAGTGGGTATAGGCTTACCTCTACATATAATGAGAGAGAGTGGGTATAGGCTTACCTCTACATATAATGAGAGAGAGTGGGTATAGGCTTACCTCTACATATAATGAGAGAGAGTGGGTATAGGCTTACCTCTACATATAATGAGGGAGAGTGGGTAAAGGCTTACCTCTACATATAATGAGAGAGAGTGGGTATAGGCTTACCTCTACATATAATGAGAGAGAGTGGGTATAGGCTTACCTCTACATATAATGAGAGAGAGTGGGTATAGGCTTACCTCTACATATAATGAGAGAGAGTGGGTATAGGCTTACCTCTACATATAATGAGGGAGAGTGGGTATAGGCTTACCTCTACATATAATTACAGAGAGTGGGTATAGGCTTACCTCTACATATAATGAGAGATAGTGGGTATAGGCCTACCTCTACATATAATGAGGGAGAGTGGGTATAGGCTTACCTCTACATATAATGAGGGAGAGTGGGTATAGGCTTACCTCTACATATAATGAGGAGAGTGGGTATACTTACTCTACATATAATGAGAGAGAGTGGGTATAGGCTTACCTCTACATATAATGAGAGAGAGTGGGTATAGGCTTACCTCTACATATAATGAGAGAGAGTGGGTATAGGCTTACCTCTACATATAATGAGGAGAGTGGGTATAGGCTTAACTCTACATATAATGAGAGAGAGTGGGTATAGGCTTACCTCTACATATAATGAGAGAGAGTGGGTATAGGCTTACCTCTACATATAATGAGGAGAGTGGGTATAGGCTTAACTCTACATATAATGAGAGAGAGTGGGTATAGGCTTACCTCTACATATAATGAGGGAGAGTGGGTATAGGCTTAACTCTACATATAATGAGAGAGAGTGGGTATAGGCTTACCTCTACATATAATGAGAGAGAGTGGGTATAGGCTTACCTCTACATATAATGAGGGAGAGTGGGTATAGGCTTACTCTACATATAATGAGAGAGAGTGGGTATAGGCTTACCTCTACATATAATGAGAGAGAGTGGGTATAGGCTTACCTCTACATATAATGAGAGAGAGTGGGTATAGGCTTAACTCTACATATAATGAGAGAGAGTGGGTATAGGCTTACCTCTACATATAATGAGAGAGAGTGGGTATAGGCTTACCTCTACATATAATGAGAGAGAGTGGGTATAGGCTTACCTCTACATATAATGAGAGAGAGTGGGTATAGGCTTACCTCTACATATAATGAGGGAGAGTGGGTATAGGCTTAACTCTACATATAATGAGAGAGAGTGGGTATAGGCTTACCTCTACATATAATGAGAGAGAGTTAGTATAGGCTATCTACATATAATGAGGCTTACCTCTACATATAATGAGAGAGAGTGGGTATAGGCTTACCTCTACATATAATGAGAGAGAGTGGGTATAGGCTTACCTCTACATATAATGAGAGAGAGAGTGGGTATAGGCTTACCTCTACATATAATGAGAGAGAGTTGGTATAGGCTTACCTCTACATATAATGAGAGAGAGTGGGTATAGGCTTACCTCTACATATAATGAGAGAGAGTGGGTATAGGCTTACCTCTACATATAATGAGAGAGTGGGTATAGGCTTACCTCTACATATAATGAGAGAGAGTGGGTATAGGCTTACCTCTGCATATAATGAGGAGAGTGGGTATAGGCTTAACTCTAAATATAATGAGATAGAGAGTGGGTATAGGCTTACCTCTACATAATGAGAATGAGAGATAATGAGAGAGAGTGGGTATAGGCTTAACTCTACATATAATGAGGAGAGTGGGTATAGGCTTACCTCTACATATAATGAGAGAGAGTGGGTATAGGCTTACCTCTACATATAATGAGAGAGTGGGTATAGGCTTAACTCTACATATAATGAGAGAGAGAGAGAGGGTATAGGCTTACCTCTACATATAATGAGGAGAGTGGGTATAGGCTTACCTCTACATATAATGAGAGAGAGTGGGTATAGGCTTACCTCTACATATAATGAGAGAGAGTGGGTATAGGCTTACCTCTACATATAATGAGGAGAGTGGGTATAGGCTTACCTCTACATATAATGAGAGAGAGTGGGTATAGGCTTACCTCTACATATAATGAGATAGAGTGGCTATAGGCTTACCTCTACATATAATGAGAGAGAGTGGGTATAGGCTTACCTCTACATATAATGAGGGAGAGTGGGTATAGGCCTCTACATATAATGAGGGAGAGTGGGAATAGGCTTAACTCTACATATAATGAGAGAGAGTGGGTATAGGCTTACCTCTACATATAATGAGAGAGAGTGGGTATAAGCTTACCTCTACATATAATGAGAGAGAGTGGGTATAGGCTTACCTCTACATATAATGAGAGAGAGTGGGTATAGGCTTACCTCTAAATATAATGAGAGAGTGGGTATAGGCTTACCTCTACATATAATGAGAGAGAGTGGCTATAGGCTTACCTCTACATATAATGAGAGAGTGGGTAAAGGCTTACCTCTACATATAATGAGAGAGAGTGGCTATAGGCTTACCTCTACATATAATGAGAGAGTGGGTAAAGGCTTACCTCTACATATAATGAGAGAGAGTGGCTATAGGCTTACCTCTACATATAATGAGAGAGTGGGTAAAGGCTTACCTCTACATATAATGAGAGAGAGTGGGTATAGGCTTACCTCTAAATATAATGAGAGAGAGTGGGTATAGGCTTACCTCTACATATAATGAGAGAGTGGGTAAAGGCTTACCTCTACATATAATGAGAGAGAGTGGGTATAGGCTTACCTCTACATATAATGAGAGAGAGTGGGTATAGGCTTACCTCTACATATAATGAGAGAGAGTGGGTATAGGCTTACCTCTACATATAATGAGAGAGAGTGGGTATAGGCTTACCTCTACATATAATGAGGGAGAGTGGGTAAAGGCTTACCTCTACATATAATGAGAGAGAGTGGGTATAGGCTTACCTCTACATATAATGAGAGAGAGTGGGTATAGGCTTACCTCTACATATAATGAGAGAGAGTGGGTATAGGCTTACCTCTACATATAATGAGGGAGAGTGGGTAAAGGCTTACCTCTACATATAATGAGAGAGAGTGGGTATAGGCTTACCTCTACATATAATGAGGAGAGTGGGTATAGGCTTACCTCTACATATAATGAGAGAGAGTGGGTATAGGCTTACCTCTACATATAATGAGAGAGAGTGGGTATAGGCTTACCTCTACATATAATGAGAGTGGGTATAGGCTTACCTCTACATATAATGAGAGAGAGTGGGTATAGGCTTACCTCTACATATAATGAGGAGAGTGGGTATAGGCTTACCTCTACATATAATGAGAGAGAGTGGGTATAGGCTTAACTCTACATATAATGAGAGAGAGAGGCTTAACTCTACATATAATGAGGTAGAGTGGGTATAGGCTTACCTCTACATATAATGAGGGAGAGTGGGTATAGGCTTACCTCTACATATAATGAGAGAGAGTGGGTATAGGCTTAACTCTACATATAATGAGAGAGAGTGGGTATAGGCTTACCTCTATAATATAATGATAATGAGAGAGTGGGTATAGGCTTACCTCTACATATAATGAGAGAGAGTGGGTATAGGCTTACCTCTACATATAATGAGAGAGAGTGGGTATAGGCTTACCTCTACATATAATGAGAGAGAGTGGGTATAGGCTTACCTCTACATATAATGAGGAGAGTGGGTATAGGCTTACCTCTACATATAATGAGAGAGAGTGGGTATAGGCTTACCTCTACATATAATGAGGAGAGTGGGTATAGGCTTACCTCTACATATAATGAGAGAGAGTGGGTATAGGCTTACCTCTACATATAATGAGAGAGAGTGGGTATAGGCTTACCTCTACATATAATGAGGGAGAGTGGGTATAGGCTTACCTCTACATATAATGAGAGAGGGGTATAGGCTTACCTCTACATATAATGAGAGATAGTGGGTATAGGCCTACCTCTACATATAATGAGGGAGAGTGGGTATAGGCTTACCTCTACATATAATGAGGGAGAGTGGGTATAGGCTTACCTCTACATATAATGAGGGAGAGTGGGTATAGGCTTACCTCTACATATAATGAGAGAGAGTGGGTATAGGCTTACCTCTACATATAATGAGAGAGAGTGGGTATAGGCTTACCTCTACATATAATGAGAGAGAGTGGGTATAGGCTTACCTCTACATATAATGAGAGAGAGTGGGTATAGGCTTAACTCTACATATAATGAGAGAGAGTGGGTATAGGCTTACCTCTACATATAATGAGAGAGAGTGGGTATAGGCTTAACTCTACATATAATGAGGGAGAGTGGGTATAGGCTTAACTCTACATATAATGAGAGAGAGTGGGTATAGGCTTACCTCTACATATAATGAGGGAGAGTGGGTATAGGCTTAACTCTACATATAATGAGAGAGAGTGGGTATAGGCTTACCTCTACATATAATGAGAGAGAGTGAGTATGGGCTTACCTCTACATATAATGAGGGAGAGTGGGTATAGGCTTAACTCTACATATAATGAGAGAGAGTGGGTATAGGCTTACCTCTACATATAATGAGAGAGAGTGGGTATAGGCTTACCTCTACATATAATGAGAGAGAGTGGGTATAGGCTTAACTCTACATATAATGAGAGAGAGTGGGTATAGGCTTACCTCTACATATAATGAGAGAGAGTGGGTATAGGCTTACCTCTACATATAATGAGAGAGAGTGGGTATAGGCTTACCTCTACATATAATGAGAGAGAGTGGGTATAGGCTTACCTCTACATATAATGAGGGAGAGTGGGTATAGGCTTAACCTCTACATATAATGAGATAGAGTGGGTATAGGCTTACCTCTACATATAATGAGAGAGAGTGGGTATAGGCTTACCTCTACATATAATGAGAGAGAGTGGGTATAGGCTTACCTCTACATATAATGAGGAGAGTGGGTATAGGCTTAACTCTACATATAATGAGAGAGAGTGGGTATAGGCTTACCTCTACATATAATGAGGAGAGTGGGTATAGGCTTACCTCTACATATAATGAGAGAGAGTGGGTATAGGCTTACCTCTACATATACTGAGAGAGAGTGGGTATAGGCTTACCTCTACATATAATGAGGGAGAGTGGGTAAAGGCTTACCTCTACATATAATGAGAGAGAGTGGGTATAGGCTTACCTCTACATATAATGAGATAGAGTGGCTATAGGCTTACCTCTACATATAATGAGAGAGAGTGGGTATAGGCTTACCTCTACATATAATGAGAGAGAGTGGGTATAGGCCTCTCTACATATAATGAGGAGAGTGGGTATAGGCTTACCTCTACATATAATGAGAGAGAGTGGGTATAGGCTTACCTCTACATATAATGAGAGAGAGTGGGTATAGGCTTACCTCTACATATAATGAGAGAGAGTGGGTATAGGCTTACCTCTACATATAATGAGAGAGAGTGGGTATAGGCTTACCTCTAAATATAATGAGAGAGAGTGGCTATAGGCTTACCTCTACATATAATGAGAGAGAGTGGCTATAGGCTTACCTCTACATATAATGAGAGAGTGGGTAAAGGCTTACCTCTACATATAATGAGAGAGAGTGGGTATAGGCTTACCTCTACATATAATGAGATAGAGTGGCTATAGGCTTACCTCTACATATAATGAGAGAGAGTGGGTATAGGCTTACCTCTACATATAATGAGGGAGAGTGGGTATAGGCCTCTACATATAATGAGGGAGAGTGGGAATAGGCTTAACTCTACATATAATGAGAGAGAGTGGGTATAGGCTTACCTCTACATATAATGAGAGAGAGTGGGTATAAGCTTACCTCTACATATAATGAGAGAGAGTGGGTATAGGCTTACCTCTACATATAATGAGAGAGAGTGGGTATAGGCTTACCTCTAAATATAATGAGAGAGAGTGGCTATAGGCTTACCTCTACATATAATGAGAGAGAGTGGCTATAGGCTTACCTCTACATATAATGAGAGAGTGGGTAAAGGCTTACCTCTACATATAATGAGAGAGAGTGGGTATAGGCTTACCTCTACATATAATGAGAGAGAGTATAGGCTTACCTCTACATATAATGAGCTTACCTCTACATATAATGAGAGAGTGGGTATAGGCTTACCTCTACATATAATGAGAGAGAGTGGCTATAGGCTTACCTCTACATATAATGAGAGAGTGGGTAAAGGCTTACCTCTACATATAATGAGAGAGAGTGGGTATAGGCTTACCTCTACATATAATGAGAGAGAGTGGGTATAGGCTTACCTCTACATATAATGAGAGAGTGGGTATAGGCTTACCTCTACATATAATGAGAGAGAGTGGGTATAGGCTTACCTCTACATATAATGAGAGAGAGTGGGTATAGGCTTACCTCTACATATAATGAGAGAGAGTGGGTATAGGCTTACCTCTACATATAATGAGAGAGAGTGGGTATAGGCTTACCTCTACATATAATGAGGAGAGTGGGTATAGGCTTAACTCTACATATAATGAGAGAGAGTGGGTATAGGCTTACCTCTACATATAATGAGAGAGAGTGGGTATAGGCTTACCTCTACATATAATGAGAGAGAGTGGGTATAGGCTTACCTCTACATATAATGAGAGAGTGGGTATAGGCTTACCTCTACATATAATGAGAGAGAGTGGGTATAGGCTTACCTCTACATATAATGAGAGAGAGTGGGTATAGGCTTACCTCTGCATATAATGAGGAGAGTGGGTATAGGCTTAATCTAAATATAATGAGAGAGTGGGTATAGGCTTACCTCTACATATAATGAGAGAGAGTGGGTATAGGCTTAACTCTACATATAATGAGGGAGAGTGGGTATAGGCTTAACTCTACATATAATGAGAGAGAGTGGGTATAGGCTTACCTCTACATATAATGAGGGAGAGTGGGTATAGGCTTAACTCTACATATAATGAGAGAGAGTGGGTATAGGCTTACCTCTACATATAATGAGGAGAGAGTGGGTATAGGCTTACTCTACATATAATGAGAGAGAGTGGGTATAGGCTTACCTCTACATATAATGAGAGAGAGTGGGTATAGGCTTACCTCTACATATAATGAGGGAGAGAGTGGGTATAGGCTTACATATAATGAGGGAGAGTGGGAATAGGCTTAACTCTACATATAATGAGAGAGAGTGGGTATAGGCTTACCTCTACATATAATGAGAGAGAGTGGGTATAAGCTTACCTCTACATATAATGAGAGAGAGTGGGTATAGGCTTACCTCTACATATAATGAGAGAGAGTGGGTATAGGCTTACCTCTAAATATAATGACAGAGAGTGGCTATAGGCTTACCTCTACATATAATGAGAGAGAGTGGCTATAGGCTTACCTCTACATATAATGAGAGAGTGGGTAAAGGCTTACCTCTACATATAATGAGAGAGAGTGGCTATAGGCTTACCTCTACATATAATGAGAGAGTGGGTAAAGGCTTACCTCTACATATAATGAGAGAGAGTGGCTATAGGCTTACCTCTACATATAATGAGAGAGTGGGTAAAGGCTTACCTCTACATATAATGAGAGAGAGTGGGTATAGGCTTACCTCTAAATATAATGAGAGAGAGTGGGTATAGGCTTACCTCTACATATAATGAGAGAGTGGGTAAAGGCTTACCTCTACATATAATGAGAGAGAGTGGCTATAGGCTTACCTCTACATATAATGAGAGAGAGTGGGTATAGGCTTACCTCTACATATAATGAGAGAGAGTGGCTATAGGCTTACCTCTACATATAATGAGAGAGAGTGGGTATAGGCTTACCTCTACATATAATGAGGAGAGTGGGTATAGGCTTACCTCTACATATAATGAGAGAGAGTGGGTATAGGCTTACCTCTACATATAATGAGAGAGAGTGGGTATAGGCTTACCTCTACATATAATGAGAGAGAGTGGGTATAGGCTTACCTCTACATATAATGAGGGAGAGTGGGTATAGGCTTACCTCTACATATAATGAGAGAGAGTGGGTATAGGCTTACCTCTACATATAATGAGGGAGAGTGGGTATAGGCTTAACTCTACATATAATGAGAGAGAGTGGGTATAGGCTTACCTCTACATATAATGAGAGAGAGTGGGTATAGGCTTACCTCTACATATAATGAGAGAGAGTGGGTATAGGCTTAACTCTACATATAATGAGAGAGAGTGGGTATAGGCTTACCTCTGCATATAATGAGGGAGAGTGGGTATAGGCTTAACTCTACATATAATGAGAGAGAGTGAGTATAGGCTTACCTCTACATATAATGAGGGAGAGTGGGTAAAGGCTTACCTCTACATATAATGAGAGAGAGTGGGTATAGGCTTACCTCTAAATATAATGAGAGAGAGTGGCTATAGGCTTACCTCTACATATAATGAGAGAGAGTGGGTATAGGCTTACCTCTACATATAATGAGGGAGAGTGGGTAAAGGCTTACCTCTACATATAATGAGAGAGAGTGGGTATAGGCTTAACTCTACATATAATGAGGGAGAGTGGGTATAGGCTTACCTCTACATATAATGAGAGAGTGGGTAGAGTGGGTATAGGCTTACCTCTACATATAATGAGGGAGAGTGGGTATAGGCTTACCTCTACATATAATGAGGAGAGTGGGTATAGGCTTACCTCTACATATAATGAGGGAGAGTGGGTATAGGCTTACCTCTACATATAATGAGAGAGAGTGGGTATAGGCTTAACTCTACATATAATGAGGGAGAGTGGGTATAGGCTTACCTCTACATATAATGAGAGAGAGTGGGTATAGGCTTACCTCTACATATAATGAGAGAGAGTGGGTATAGGCTTACCTCTACATATAATGAGGAGAGTTATAGGCTTACCTCTACATATAATGAGAGAGAGTGGGTATAGGCTTACCTCTACATATAATGAGGGAGAGTGGGTATAGGCTTACCTCTACATATAATGAGAGAGAGTGGGTATAGGCTTACCTCTACATATAATGAGAGAGAGTGGGTATAGGCTTACCTCTACATATAATGAGAGAGAGTGGGTATAATCTACATATAATGAGAGAGTGGGTATAGGCTTACCTCTACATATAATGAGAGAGAGTGGGTATAGGCTTACCTCTACATATAATGAGAGAGAGTGGGTATAGGCTTACCTCTACATATAATGAGAGAGAGTGGGTATAGGCTTACCTCTACATATAATGAGAGAGAGTGGGTATAGGCTTACCTCTACATATAATGAGAGAGAGTGGGTATAGGCCTACCTCTATATAATGAGGAGAGTGGGTATAGGCTTACCTCTACATATAATGAGGAGAGTGGGTATAGGCTTACCTCTACATATAATGAGGAGAGTGGGTATAGGCTTACCTCTACATATAATGAGAGAGAGTGGGTATAGGCTTACCTCTACATATAATGAGAGAGAGTGGGTATAGGCTTACCTCTACATATAATGAGAGAGAGTGGGTATAGGCTTACCTCTACATATAATGAGAGAGAGTGGGTATAGGCTTACCTCTACATATAATGAGGGAGAGTGGGTATAGGCTTACCTCTACATATAATGAGAGAGAGTGGGTATAGGCTTACCTCTACATATAATGAGAGATAGTGGGTATAGGCTTACCTCTACATATAATGAGGGAGAGTGGGTATAGGCTTACCTCTACATATAATGAGGAGAGAGTGGTATAGGCTTACCTCTACATATAATGAGAGAGTGGGTATAGGCTTACCTCTACATATAATGAGAGAGTGGGTATAGGCTTACCTCTACATATAATGAGAGAGAGTGGGTATAGGCTTACCTCTACATATAATGAGAGAGTGGGTATAGGCACCTCTACATATAATGAGAGAGAGTGGGTATAGGCTTACCTCTACATATAATGAGGAGAGTGGGTATAATATAATGAGAGAGAGTGGGTATAGAGAGAGAGAGTGGGTATAGGCTTACCTCTACATATAATGAGAGAGAGTGGGTATAGGCTTACCTCTACATATAATGAGGAGAGTGGGTATAGGCTTAACTCTACATATATAATGAGATATAATGAGAGAGTGGGTATAGGCTTACCTCTACATATAATGAGAGAGAGTGGGTATAGGCTTAACTCTACATATAATGAGGAGAGTGGGTATAGGCTTAACTCTACATATAATGAGAGAGAGTGGGTATAGGCTTACCTCTACATATAATGAGGAGAGTGGGTATAGGCTTAACTCTACATATAATGAGAGAGAGTGGGTATAGGCTTACCTCTACATATAATGAGAGAGAGTGGGTATAGGCTTACCTCTACATATAATGAGAGAGAGTGGGTATAGGCTTACCTCTACATATAATGAGAGAGAGTGGGTATAGGCTTACCTCTACATATAATGAGAGAGTGGGTATAGGCTTAACTCTACATATAATGAGAGAGAGTGGGTATAGGCTTACCTCTACATATAATGAGGGAGAGTGGGTAAAGGCTTACCTCTACATATAATGAGAGAGAGTGGGTATAGGCTTACCTCTACATATAATGAGAGAGAGTGGGTATAGGCTTACCTCTACATATAATGAGAGAGAGTGGGTATAGGCTTACCTCTACATATAATGAGAGAGAGTGGGTATAGGCTTACCTCTACATATAATGAGGGAGAGTGGGTATAGGCTTACCTCTACATATAATGAGAGAGAGTGGGTATAGGCTTACCTCTACATATAATGAGAGAGAGTGGGTATAGGCTTACCTCTACATATAATGAGGAGAGTGGGTATAGGCTTACCTCTACATATAATGAGGGAGAGTGGGTATAGGCTTACCTCTACATATAATGAGGAGAGTGGGTATAGGCTTACCTCTACATATAATGAGAGAGAGTGGGTATAGGCTTACCTCTACATATAATGAGAGAGAGTGGGTATAGGCTTACCTCTACATATAATGAGAGAGAGTGGGTATAGGCTTACCTCTACATATAATGAGAGAGAGTGGGTATAGGCTTACCTCTACATATAATGAGAGAGAGTGGGTATAGGCTTACCTCTACATATAATGAGAGAGAGTGGGTATAGGCTTAACTCTACATATAATGAGGGAGAGTGGGTATAGGCTTAACTCTACATATAATGAGAGAGAGTGGGTATAGGCTTACCTCTACATATAATGAGGGAGAGTGGGTATAGGCTTAACTCTACATATAATGAGAGAGAGTGGGTATAGGCTTACCTCTACATATAATGAGAGAGAGTGGGTATAGGCTTACCTCTACATATAATGAGGGAGAGTGGGTATAGGCTTACTCTACATATAATGAGAGAGAGTGGGTATAGGCTTACCTCTACATATAATGAGAGAGAGTGGGTATAGGCTTACCTCTACATATAATGAGAGAGAGTGGGTATAGGCTTACCTCTACATATAATGAGAGAGAGTGGGTATAGGCTTACCTCTACATATAATGAGAGAGAGTGGGTATAGGCTTACCTCTACATATAATGAGAGAGAGTGGGTATAGGCTTACCTCTACATATAATGAGAGAGAGTGGGTATAGGCTTACCTCTACATATAATGAGAGAGAGTGGGTATAGGCTTACCTCTACATATAATGAGGGAGAGTGGGTATAGGCTTAAGTCTAAATATAATGAGATAGAGTGGGTATAGGCTTACCTCTACATATAATGAGAGAGAGTGGGTATAGGCTTAACTCTACATATAATGAGGGAGAGTGGGTATAGGCTTAACTCTACATATAATGAGAGAGAGTGGGTATAGGCTTACCTCTACATATAATGAGGGAGAGTGGGTATAGGCTTAACTCTACATATAATGAGAGAGAGTGGGTATAGGCTTACCTCTACATATAATGAGAGAGAGTGGTATAGGCTTACCTCTACATATAATGAGAGAGAGTGGGTATAGGCTTACCTCTACATATAATGAGAGAGTGGGTAAAGGCTTACCTCTACATATAATGAGAGAGAGTTAGGCTTACCTCTACATATAATGAGAGAGTGGGTATAGGCTTACCTCTACATATAATGAGAGAGAGTGGGTATAGGCTTACCTCTACATATAATGAGGAGAGTGGGTATAGGCCTCTACATATAATGAGGGAGAGTGGGTAATAGGCTTAACTCTACATATAATGAGAGAGAGTGGGTATAGGCTTACCTCTACATATAATGAGAGAGAGTGGGTATAGGCTTACCTCTACATATAATGAGAGAGAGTGGGTATAGGCTTACCTCTACATATAATGAGAGAGAGTGGGTATAGGCTTACCTCTACATATAATGAGAGAGAGTGGGTATAGGCTTACCTCTACATATAATGAGAGAGAGTGGGTATAGGCTTACCTCTACATATAATGAGAGAGTGGGTATAGGCTTACCTCTACATATAATGAGAGAGAGTGGTATAGGCTTACCTCTACATATAATGAGAGAGTGGGTATAGGCTTACCTCTACATATAATGAGAGAGAGTGGGTATAGGCTTACCTCTACATATAATGAGAGAGTGGGTAAAGGCTTACCTCTACATATAATGAGAGAGAGTGGGTATAGGCTTACCTCTACATATAATGAGAGAGAGTGGTATAGGCTTACCTCTACATATAATGAGAGAGAGTGGGTATAGGCTTACCTCTACATATAATGAGAGAGAGTGGGTATAGGCTTACCTCTACATATAATGAGAGAGAGTGGGTATAGGCTTACCTCTACATATAATGAGAGAGAGTGGGTATAGGCTTACCTCTACATATAATGAGAGAGAGTGGGTATAGGCTTACCTCTACATATAATGAGAGAGAGTGGGTATAGGCTTACCTCTACATATAATGAGAGAGAGTGGGTATAGGCTTACCTCTACATATAATGAGAGAGAGTGGGTATAGGCTTACCTCTACATATAATGAGAGAGAGTGGGTATAGGCTTACCTCTACATATAATGAGGGAGAGTGGGTATAGGCTTACCTCTACATATAATGAGAGAGAGTGGGTATAGGCTTAACTCTACATATAATGAGGGAGAGTGGGTATAGGCTTAACTCTACATATAATGAGAGAGAGTGGGTATAGGCTTACCTCTACATATAATGAGAGAGAGTGGGTATAGGCTTACCTCTACATATAATGAGAGAGAGTGGGTATAGGCTTACCTCTACATATAATGAGAGAGAGTGGGTATAGGCTTACCTCTACATATAATGAGGGAGAGTGGGTATAGGCTTACCTCTACATATAATGAGAGAGAGTGGGTATAGGCTTAACTCTACATATAATGAGAGAGAGTGGGTATAGGCTTACCTCTACATATAATGAGAGAGAGTGGGTATAGGCTTACCTCTACATATAATGAGAGAGAGTGGGTATAGGCTTACCTCTACATATAATGAGAGAGAGTGGGTATAGGCTTACCTCTACATATAATGAGAGAGAGTGGGTATAGGCTTACCTCTACATATAATGAGAGAGAGTGGGTATAGGCTTACCTCTACATATAATGAGAGAGAGTGGGTATAGGCTTACCTCTACATATAATGAGAGAGAGTGGGTATAGGCTTAACTCTACATATAATGAGAGAGAGTGGGTATAGGCTTACCTCTACATATAATGA
This sequence comes from Oncorhynchus nerka, assembly GCF_034236695.1. NCBI lineage: Eukaryota > Metazoa > Chordata > Actinopteri > Salmoniformes > Salmonidae > Oncorhynchus > Oncorhynchus nerka. The sequence goes on along the minus strand of NW_027040314.1, from coordinate 30,988 downwards.
GGGAGAGTGGGTATAGGCTTACCTCTACATATAATGAGGAGAGTGGGTATAGGCTTACCTCTACATATAATGAGAGAGAGTGGGTATAGGCTTACCTCTACATATAATGAGAGAGAGTGGGTATAGGCTTACCTCTACATATAATGAGAGAGAGTGGGTATAGGCTTACCTCTACATATAATGAGGGAGAGTGGGTATAGGCTTACCTCTACATATAATGAGAGAGAGTGGGTATAGGCTTACCTCTACATATAATGAGAGAGAGTGGGTATAGGCTTACCTCTACATATAATGAGGAGAGTGGGTATAGGCTTACCTCTACATATAATGAGGAGAGTGGGTATAGGCTTACCTCTACATATAATGAGGGAGAGTGGGTATAGGCTTACCTCTACATATAATGAGAGAGAGTGGGTATAGGCTTACCTCTACATATAATGAGAGAGAGTGGGTATAGGCTTACCTCTACATATAATGAGAGAGAGTGGGTATAGGCTTACCTCTACATATAATGAGAGAGAGTGGGTATAGGCTTAACTCTACATATAATGAGAGAGAGTGGGTATAGGCTTACCTCTACATATAATGAGAGAGAGTGGGTATAGGCTTAACTCTACATATAATGAGGAGAGTGGGTATAGGCTTACCTCTACATATAATGAGAGAGAGTGGGTATAGGCTTACCTCTACATATAATGAGAGAGAGTGGGTATAGGCTTAACTCTACATATAATGAGAGAGAGTGGGTATAGGCTTACCTCTACATATAATGAGAGAGAGTGGGTATAGGCTTACCTCTACATATAATGAGGAGAGAGTGGGTATAGGCTTAACTCTACATATAATGAGAGAGAGTATAGGCTTACCTCTACATATAATGAGAGAGAGTGGGTATAGGCTTACCTCTACATATAATGAGAGAGAGTGGGTATAGGCTTAACTCTACATATAATGAGAGAGAGTGGGTATAGGCTTACCTCTACATATAATGAGAGAGAGTGGGTATAGGCTTACCTCTACATATAATGAGAGGAGTGGGTATAGGCTTACCTCTACATATAATGAGAGAGAGTGGGTATAGGCTTACCTCTACATATAATGAGGGAGAGTGGGTATAGGCTTAACTCTAAATATAATGAGATAGAGTGGGTATAGGCTTACCTCTACATATAATGAGAGAGAGTGGGTATAGGCTTAACTCTACATATAATGAGGGAGAGTGGGTATAGGCTTAACTCTACATATAATGAGAGAGAGTGGGTATAGGCTTAACTCTACATATAATGAGAGAGAGTGGGTATAGGCTTACCTCTACATATAATGAGAGAGAGTGGGTATAGGCTTACCTCTACATATAATGAGAGAGAGTGGGTATAGGCTTACCTCTACATATAATGAGAGAGAGTGGGTATAGGCTTACCTCTACATATAATGAGAGAGAGTGGGTATAGGCTTACCTCTACATATAATGAGAGAGAGTGGGTATAGGCTTACCTCTACATATAATGAGGGAGAGTGGGTATAGGCTTACCTCTACATATAATGAGGGAGAGTGGGTATAGGCTTAACTCTACATATAATGAGAGAGAGTGGGTATAGGCTTACCTCTACATATAATGAGAGAGAGTGGGTATAGGCTTACCTCTACATATAATGAGAGAGAGTGGGTATAGGCTTACCTCTACATATAATGAGAGAGAGTGGGTATAGGCTTACCTCTACATATAATGAGAGAGAGTGGGTATAGGCTTACCTCTACATATAATGAGAGAGAGTGGGTATAGGCTTACCTCTACATATAATGAGAGAGTGGGTATAGGCTTACCTCTACATATAATGAGAGAGAGTGGGTATAGAGAGAGAGTGGCTATAGGCTTACCTCTACATATAATGAGAGAGAGTGGGTATAGGCTTACCTCTACATATAATGAGGGAGAGTGGGTATAGGCTCTACATATAATGAGGAGAGTGGGTATAGGCTTAACTCTACATATAATGAGAGAGAGTGGGTATAGGCTTACCTCTACATATAATGAGAGAGAGTGGGTATAGGCTTACCTCTACATATAATGAGAGAGAGTGGGTATAGGCTTACCTCTACATATAATGAGAGAGAGTGGGTATAGGCTTACCTCTAAATATAATGAGGCTATAGGCTTACCTCTACATATAATGAGAGAGAGTGGGTATAGGCTTACCTCTACATATAATGAGAGAGTGGGTAGGCTTACCTCTACATATAATGAGAGAGAGTGGCTATAGGCTTACCTCTACATATAATGAGAGAGTGTGGGTACCTCTACATATAATGAGAGAGAGTGGGTATAGGCTTACCTCTACATATAATGAGAGAGAGTGGGTATAGGCTTACCTCTACATATAATGAGAGAGAGTGGGTATAGGCTTACCTCTACATATAATGAGGGAGAGTGGGTAAAGGCTTACCTCTACATATAATGAGAGAGAGTGGGTATAGGCTTACCTCTACATATAATGAGAGAGAGTGGCTATAGGCTTACCTCTACATATAATGAGAGAGAGTGGGTATAGGCTTACCTCTACATATAATGAGAGAGAGTGGCTATAGGCTTACCTCTGGGAGAGAGAGTGGGTATAGGCTTACCTCTACATATAATGAGAGAGAGTGGGTATAGGCTTACCTCTACATATAATGAGAGAGAGTGGGTATAGGCTTACCTCTACATATAATGAGGGAGAGTGGGTATAGGCTTAACTCTACATATAATGAGAGAGAGTGGGTATAGGCTTACCTCTACATATAATGAGAGAGAGTGGGTATAGGCTTACCTCTACATATAATGAGAGAGAGTGGGTATAGGCTTACCTCTACATATAATGAGAGAGAGTGGGTATAGGCTTACCTCTACATATAATGAGAGAGAGTGGGTATAGGCTTACCTCTACATATAATGAGAGAGAGTGGGTATAGGCTTACCTCTGCATATAATGAGGGAGAGTGGGTATAGGCTTAACTCTAAATATAATGAGATAGAGTGGGTATAGGCTTACCTCTACATATAATGAGAGAGAGTGGGTATAGGCTTAACTCTACATATAATGAGGGAGAGTGGGTATAGGCTTACCTCTACATATAATGAGAGAGAGTGGGTATAGGCTTACCTCTACATATAATGAGGGAGAGTGGGTATAGGCTTACCTCTACATATAATGAGAGAGAGTGGGTATAGGCTTACCTCTACATATAATGAGGGAGAGTGGGTATAGGCTTAACTCTACATATAATGAGAGAGAGTGGGTATAGGCTTACCTCTACATATAATGAGAGAGAGTGGGTATAGGCTTACCTCTACATATAATGAGAGAGTGGGTATAGGCCTCTACATATAATGAGGAGAGTGGGTATAGGCTTAACTCTACATATAATGAGAGAGAGTGGGTATAGGCTTACCTCTACATATAATGAGAGAGAGTGGGTATAGGCTTACCTCTACATATAATGAGAGAGAGTGGGTATAGGCTTACCTCTACATATAATGAGAGAGAGTGGGTATAGGCTTACCTCTACATATAATGAGAGAGAGTGGGTATAGGCTTACCTCTACATATAATGAGAGAGAGTGGGTATAGGCTTACCTCTACATATAATGAGAGAGTGGGTATAGGCTTACCTCTACATATAATGAGAGAGAGTGGGTATAGGCTTACCTCTACATATAATGAGAGAGTGGGTAAAGGCTTACCTCTACATATAATGAGAGAGAGTGGCTATAGGCTTACCTCTACATATAATGAGAGAGAGTGGGTATAGGCTTACCTCTACATATAATGAGAGAGAGTGGGTATAGGCTTACCTCTACATATAATGAGAGAGAGTGGGTATAGGCTTACCTCTACATATAATGAGAGAGTGGGTATAGGCTTACCTCTACATATAATGAGAGAGAGTGGGTATAGGCTTACCTCTACATATAATGAGAGAGAGTGGGTATAGGCTTACCTCTACATATAATGAGAGAGAGTGGGTATAGGCTTACCTCTACATATAATGAGAGAGAGTGGGTATAGGCTTACCTCTACATATAATGAGGAGAGTGGGTATTACCTCTACATATAATGAGAGAGAGTGGGTATAGGCTTACCTCTACATATAATGAGAGAGAGTGGGTATAGGCTTACCTCTACATATAATGAGAGAGAGTGGGTATAGGCTTACCTCTACATATAATGAGGAGAGTGGGTATAGGCTTACCTCTACATATAATGAGAGAGAGTGGGTATAGGCTTAACTCTACATATAATGAGGAGAGTGGGTATAGGCTTAACTCTACATATAATGAGAGAGAGTGGGTATAGGCTTACCTCTACATATAATGAGAGAGAGTGGGTATAGGCTTACCTCTACATATAATGAGAGAGAGTGGGTATAGGCTTAACTCTACATATAATGAGAGAGAGTGGGTATAACCTCTGCATATAATGAGGGAGAGTGGGTATAGGCTTACCTCTACATATAATGAGAGAGAGTGGGTATAGGCTTACCTCTACATATAATGAGAGAGAGTGGGTATAGGCTTACCTCTACATATAATGAGAGAGAGTGGGTATAGGCTTACCTCTACATATAATGAGAGAGAGTGGGTATAGGCTTACCTCTACATATAATGAGAGAGAGTGGGTATAGGCTTACCTCTACATATAATGAGAGAGTGGGTAGGCTGAGAGAGAGTGGGTATAGGCTTAACTCTACATATAATGAGAGAGAGTGGGTATAGGCTTACCTCTACATATAATGAGAGAGAGTGGGTATAGGCTTAGTGAGAGAGAGTGGGTATAGGCTTACCTCTACATATAATGAGAGAGAGTGGGTATAGGCTTACCTCTACATATAATGAGAGAGAGTGGGTATAGGCTTACCTCTGCATATAATGAGGGAGAGTGGGTATAGGCTTAACTCTACATATAATGAGAGAGAGTGAGTATAGGCTTACCTCTACATATAATGAGAGAGAGTGGGTATAGGCTTACCTCTACATATAATGAGGAGAGTGGGTATAGGCTTACCTCTACATATAATGAGAGAGAGTGGGTATAGGCTTACCTCTACATATAATGAGAGAGAGTGGGTATAGGCTTACCTCTACATATAATGAGGAGAGTGGGTATAGGCTTAACTCTACATATAATGAGAGAGAGTGGGTATAGGCTTACCTCTACATATAATGAGAGGAGAGTGGGTATAGGCTTACCTCTACATATAATGAGAGAGAGTGGGTATAGGCTTACCTCTACATATAATGAGAGAGAGTGGGTATAGGCTTACCTCTACATATAATGAGGAGAGAGGGTATAGGCTTACCTCTACATATAATGAGAGAGAGTGGGTATAGGCTTACCTCTACATATAATGAGAGAGAGTGGGTATAGGCTTACCTCTACATATAATGAGAGAGAGTGGGTATAGGCTTACCTCTACATATAATGAGGGAGAGTGGGTATAGGCTTACCTCTACATATAATGAGAGAGAGTGGGTATAGGCTTACCTCTACATATAATGAGGGAGAGTGGGTATAGGCTTACCTCTACATATAATGAGAGAGAGTGGGTATAGGCTTACCTCTACATATAATGAGAGAGAGTGGGTATAGGCTTACCTCTACATATAATGAGAGAGAGTGGGTATAGGCTTACCTCTACATATAATGAGAGAGAGTGGGTATAGGCTTACCTCTACATATAATGAGAGAGAGTGGGTATAGGCTTACCTCTACATATAATGAGAGAGAGTGGGTATAGGCTTACCTCTACATATAATGAGAGAGAGTGGGTATAGGCTTACCTCTACATATAATGAGGGAGAGTGGGTATAGGCTTAACTCTACATATAATGAGAGAGAGTGGGTATAGGCTTACCTCTACATATAATGAGAGAGAGTGGGTATAGGCTTACCTCTGCATATAATGAGGGAGAGTGGGTATAGGCTTACCTCTACATATAATGAGAGAGAGTGGGTATAGGCTTCCCTCTACATATAATGAGAGAGAGTGGGTATAGGCTTACCTCTACATATAATGAGGAGAGTGGGTATAGGCTTACCTCTACATATAATGAGAGAGAGTGGGTATAGGCTTACCTCTACATATAATGAGAGAGAGTGGGTATAGGCTTACCTCTACATATAATGAGAGAGAGTGGGTATAGGCTTACCTCTACATATAATGAGAGAGAGTGGGTATAGGCTTACCTCTACATATAATGAGGGAGAGTGGGTATAGGCTTACCTCTACATATAATGAGAGAGAGTGGGTATAGGCTTACCTCTACATATAATGAGAGAGAGTGGGTATAGGCTTACCTCTGCATATAATGAGGGAGAGTGGGTATAGGCTTAACTCTAAATATAATGAGATAGAGTGGGTATAGGCTTACCTCTACATATAGTGAGAGAGAGTGGGTATAGGCTTACCTCTACATATAATGAGGGAGAGTGGGTATAGGCTTACCTCTACATATAATGAGAGAGAGTGGGTATAGGCTTACCTCTACATATAATGAGAGAGAGTGGGTATAGGCTTACCTCTACATATAATGAGGGAGAGTGGGTATAGGCTTACCTCTACATATAATGAGAGAGAGTGGGTATAGGCTTACCTCTACATATAATGAGCTATAGGCTTACCTCTACATATAATGAGAGAGAGTGGGTATAGGCTTAGAGGAGAGTGGGTATAGGCTTAACTCTACATATAATGAGAGAGAGTGGGTATAGGCTTACCTCTACATATAATGAGAGAGAGTGGGTATAGGCTTACCTCTACATATAATGAGAGAGAGTGGGTATAGGCTTACCTCTACATATAATGAGAGAGAGTGGGTATAGGCTTACCTCTACATATAATGAGGAGAGTGGGTATAGGCTTAACTCTACATATAATGAGAGAGAGTGGGTATAGGCTTACCTCTACATATAATGAGGAGAGTGGGTATAGGCTTACCTCTACATATAATGAGAGAGAGTGGGTATAGGCTTACCTCTACATATAATGAGAGAGAGTGGGTATAGGCTTACCTCTACATATAATGAGAGAGAGTGGGTATAGGCTTACCTCTACATATAATGAGAGAGAGTGGGTATAGGCTTACCTCTACATATAATGAGAGAGAGTGGGTATAGGCTTACTCTACATATAATGAGGGAGAGTGGGTATAGGCTTACTCTACATATAATGAGAGAGAGTGGGTATAGGCTTACCTCTACATATAATGAGGAGAGTGGGTATAGGCTTAACTCTACATATAATGAGAGAGAGTGGGTATAGGCTTACCTCTACATATAATGAGAGAGAGTGGGTATAGGCTTACCTCTACATATAATGAGGGAGAGTGGGTATAGGCTTAACTCTAATATAATGAGAGAGAGTGGGTATAGGCTTACCTCTACATATAATGAGAGAGAGTGGGTATAGGCTTACCTCTACATATAATGAGGGAGAGTGGGTATAGGCTTACCTCTACATATAATGAGAGAGAGTGGGTATAGGCTTACCTCTACATATAATGAGAGAGAGTGGGTATAGGCTTACCTCTACATATAATGAGAGAGAGTGGGTATAGGCTTACCTCTACATATAATGAGAGAGAGTGATAGGCTTACCTCTGCATATAATGAGAGAGTGGGTATAGGCTTACCTCTACATATAATGAGAGAGAGTGGGTATAGGCTTACCTCTACATATAATGAGAGAGAGTGGGTATAGGCTTACCTCTACATATAATGAGAGAGAGTGGGTATAGGCTTACCTCTACATATAATGAGAGAGAGTGGGTATAGGCTTACCTCTACATATAATGAGGGAGAGTGGGTATAGGCTTACCTCTACATATAATGAGAGAGAGTGGGTATAGGCTTACCTCTACATATAATGAGAGAGAGTGGGTATAGGCTTACCTCTACATATAATGAGAGAGAGTGGGTATAGGCTTACCTCTACATATAATGAGGAGAGTGGGTATAGGCTTACCTCTACATATAATGAGAGAGAGTGGGTATAGGCTCTACATATAATGAGAGAGAGTGGGTATAGGCTCTACATATAATGAGAGAGAGTGGGTATAGGCTTACCTCTACATATAATGAGAGAGAGTGGGTATAGGCTTACCTCTACATATAATGAGAGAGAGTGGGTATAGGCTTACCTCTACATATAATGAGAGAGAGTGGGTATAGGCTTACCTCTACATATAATGAGGGAGAGTGGGTATAGGCTTAACTCTACATATAATGAGAGAGAGTGGGTATAGGCTTACCTCTACATATAATGAGAGAGAGTGGGTATAGGCTTACCTCTACATATAATGAGAGAGTGGGTAGGCTTACCTCTACATATAATGAGAGAGAGTGGGTATAGGCTTACCTCTACATATAATGAGAGAGAGTGGGTATAGGCTTACCTCTACATATAATGAGGGAGAGTGGGTATAGGCTTAACTCTACATATAATGAGAGAGAGTGGGTATAGGCTTACCTCTACATATAATGAGAGAGAGTGGGTATAGGCTTACCTCTACATATAATGAGAGAGAGTGGGTATAGGCTTACCTCTACATATAATGAGAGAGAGTGGGTATAGGCTTACCTCTACATATAATGAGAGAGAGTGGGTATAGGCTTACCTCTACATATAATGAGGGAGAGTGGGTATAGGCTTAACTCTACATATAATGAGAGAGAGTGGGTATAGGCTTACTCTACATATAATGAGAGAGAGTGGGTATAGGCTTACCTCTACATATAATGAGGAGAGTGGGTATAGGCTTACCTCTACATATAATGAGAGAGAGTGGGTATAGGCTTACCTCTACATATAATGAGGGAGAGTGGGTATAGGCTTACCTCTACATATAATGAGAGAGAGTGGGTATAGGCTTAGAGGGAGAGTGGGTATAGGCTTACCTCTACATATAATGAGAGAGAGTGGGTATAGGCTTACCTCTACATATAATGAGAGAGAGTGGGTATAGGCTTACCTCTACATATAATGAGGGAGAGTGGGTATAGGCTTAACTCTACATATAATGAGAGAGAGTGGGTATAGGCTTACCTCTACATATAATGAGAGAGAGTGGGTATAGGCTTACCTCTACATATAATGAGGGAGAGTGGGTATAGGCTTACCTCTACATATAATGAGAGAGAGTGGGTATAGGCTTACCTCTACATATAATGAGAGAGAGTGGGTATAGGCTTACCTCTGCATATAATGAGGGAGAGTGGGTATAGGCTTAACTCTACATATAATGAGAGAGAGTGAGTATAGGCTTACCTCTACATATAATGAGGGAGAGTGGGTAAAGGCTTACCTCTACATATAATGAGAGAGAGTGGGTATAGGCTTACCTCTACATATAATGAGAGAGAGTGGGTATAGGCTTACCTCTACATATAATGAGAGAGAGTGGGTATAGGCTTACCTCTACATATAATGAGAGAGAGTGGGTATAGGCTTACCTCTACATATAATGAGAGAGAGTGGGTATAGGCTTACCTCTACATATAATGAGAGAGAGTGGGTATAGGCTTACCTCTAAATATAATGAGAGAGTGGCTATAGGCTTACCTCTACATATAATGAGAGAGAGTGGGTATAGGCTTACCTCTACATATAATGAGAGAGAGTGGGTATAGGCTTACCTCTACATATAATGAGAGAGAGTGGGTATAGGCTTACCTCTACATATAATGAGGGAGAGTGGGTATAGGCTTAACTCTACATATAATGAGAGAGAGTGGGTATAGGCTTACCTCTACATATAATGAGAGAGAGTGGGTATAGGCTTACCTCTACATATAATGAGAGAGAGTGGGTATAGGCTTACCTCTACATATAATGAGAGAGTGGGTATAGGCTTACCTCTACATATAATGAGAGAGAGTGGGTATAGGCTTACCTCTACATATAATGAGAGAGAGTGGGTATAGGCTTACCTCTACATATAATGAGAGAGAGTGGGTATAGGCTTACCTCTACATATAATGAGAGAGAGTGGGTATAGGCTTACCTCTACATATAATGAGGAGAGTGGGTATAGGCTTAACTCTACATATAATGAGAGAGAGTGGGTATAGGCTTACCTCTACATATAATGAGAGAGAGTGGGTATAGGCTTACCTCTACATATAATGAGAGAGAGTGGGTATAGGCTTACCTCTACATATAATGAGAGAGAGTGGGTATAGGCTTACCTCTACATATAATGAGAGAGAGTGGGTATAGGCTTACCTCTACATATAATGAGAGAGAGTGGGTATAGGCTTACCTCTACATATAATGAGAGAGAGTGGGTATAGGCTTACCTCTACATATAATGAGAGAGAGTGGGTATAGGCTTACCTCTACATATAATGAGAGAGAGTGGGTATAGGCTTACCTCTACATATAATGAGGAGAGTGGGTATAGGCTTACCTCTACATATAATGAGAGAGAGTGGGTATAGGCTTACCTCTACATATAATGAGAGAGAGTGGGTATAGGCTTACCTCTACATATAATGAGAGAGAGTGGGTATAGGCTTACCTCTACATATAATGAGGGAGAGTGGGTATAGGCTTACCTCTACATATAATGAGAGAGAGTGGGTATAGGCTTACCTCTACATATAATGAGGGAGAGTGGGTATAGGCTTACCTCTACATATAATGAGAGAGAGTGGGTATAGGCTTACCTCTACATATAATGAGAGAGAGTGGGTATAGGCTTACCTCTACATATAATGAGGGAGAGTGGGTATAGGCTTAACTCTACATATAATGAGAGAGAGTGGGTATAGGCTTACCTCTACATATAATGAGAGAGAGTGGGTATAGGCTTACCTCTACATATAATGAGAGAGAGTGGGTATAGGCTTACCTCTACATATAATGAGAGAGAGTGGGTATAGGCTTACCTCTACATATAATGAGAGAGAGTGGGTATAGGCTTACCTCTACATATAATGAGAGAGAGTGGGTATAGGCTTACCTCTACATATAATGAGAGAGAGTGGGTATAGGCTTAACTCTACATATAATGAGAGAGAGTGGGTATAGGCTTACCTCTACATATAATGAGAGAGAGTGGGTATAGGCTTACCTCTACATATAATGAGAGAGAGAGGGTATAGAGTGGGTATAGGCTTACCTCTACATATAATGAGAGAGAGTGGGTATAGGCTTACCTCTACATATAATGAGGGAGAGTGGGTATAGGCTTACCTCTACATATAATGAGAGAGAGTGGGTATAGGCTTACCTCTACATATAATGAGGGAGAGTGGGTATAGGCTTAACTCTACATATAATGAGAGAGAGTGGGTATAGGCTTACCTCTACATATAATGAGAGAGAGTGGGTATAGGCTTACCTCTACATATAATGAGGGAGAGTGGGTATAGGCTTACCTCTACATATAATGAGAGAGAGTGGGTATAGGCTTACCTCTACATATAATGAGAGAGAGTGGGTATAGGCTTACCTCTACATATAATGAGAGAGAGTGGGTATAGGCTTACCTCTACATATAATGAGAGAGAGTGGGTATAGGCTTACCTCTACATATAATGAGAGAGAGTGGGTATAGGCTTACCTCTACATATAATGAGAGAGAGTGGGTATAGGCTTACCTCTACATATAATGAGAGAGAGTGGGTATAGGCTTACCTCTACATATAATGAGGAGAGTGGGTATAGGCTTACCTCTACATATAATGAGGAGAGTGGGTATAGGCATATAATAATGAGAGAGAGTGGGTATAGGCTTACCTCTACATATAATGAGAGAGAGTGGGTATAGGCTTACCTCTACATATAATGAGGAGAGTGGGTATAGGCTTAACTCTACATATAATGAGAGAGAGTGGGTATAGGCTTACCTCTACATATAATGAGAGAGAGTGGGTATAGGCTTACCTCTACATATAATGAGAGAGAGTGGGTATAGGCTTACCTCTACATATAATGAGAGAGAGTGGGTATAGGCTTACCTCTACATATAATGAGAGAGAGTGGGTATAGGCTTACCTCTACATATAATGAGAGAGAGTGGGTATAGGCTTACCTCTACATATAATGAGAGAGAGTGGGTATAGGCTTACCTCTACATATAATGAGGAGAGTGGGTATAGGCTTACCTCTACATATAATGAGAGAGAGTGGGTATAGGCTTACCTCTACATATAATGAGGAGAGTGGGTATAGGCTTAACTCTACATATAATGAGAGAGAGTGGGTATAGGCTTACCTCTACATATAATGAGAGAGAGTGGGTATAGGCTTACCTCTACATATAATGAGGGAGAGTGGGTATAGGCTTAACTCAACATATAATGAGAGAGAGTGGGTATAGGCTTACCTCTACATATAATGAGAGAGAGTGGGTATAGGCTTACCTCTACATATAATGAGAGAGAGTGGGTATAGGCTTACCTCTACATATAATGAGAGAGAGTGGGTATAGGCTTACCTCTACATATAATGAGGGAGAGTGGGTATAGGCTTAACTCTAAATATAATGAGATAGAGTGGGTATAGGCTTACCTCTACATATAATGAGAGAGAGTGGGTATAGGCTTAACTCTACATATAATGAGAGAGAGTGGGTATAGGCTTACCTCTACATATAATGAGAGAGAGTGGGTATAGGCTTACCTCTACATATAATGAGAGAGAGTGGGTATAGGCTTACCTCTACATATAATGAGAGAGAGTGGGTATAGGCTTACCTCTACATATAATGAGAGAGAGTGGGTATAGGCTTACCTCTACATATAATGAGAGAGAGTGGGTATAGGCTTACCTCTACATATAATGAGAGAGAGTGGGTATAGGCTTACCTCTACATATAATGAGAGAGAGTGGGTATAGGCTTACCTCTACATATAATGAGAGAGAGAGTGGGTATAGGCTTAACTCTACATATAATGAGAGAGAGTGGGTATAGGCTTACCTCTACATATAATGAGAGAGAGTGGGTATAGGCTTACCTCTACATATAATGAGAGAGAGTGGGTATAGGCTTACCTCTACATATAATGAGAGAGAGTGGGTATAGGCTTACCTCTACATATAATGAGAGAGAGTGGGTATAGGCTTACCTCTACATATAATGAGAGAGAGTGGGTATAGGCTTACCTCTACATATAATGAGAGAGTGGGTATAGGCTTACCTCTACATATAATGAGAGAGAGGGGTATAGGCTTACCTCTACATATAATGAGAGAGAGTGGGTATAGGCTTACCTCTACATATAATGAGGAGAGTGGGTATAGGCTTACCTCTACATATAATGAGAGAGAGTGGGTATAGGCTTACCTCTACATATAATGAGAGAGAGTGGGTATAGGCTTACCTCTACATATAATGAGGAGAGTGGGTATAGGCTTACCTCTACATATAATGAGAGAGAGTGGGTATAGGCTTACCTCTACATATAATGAGGAGAGTGGGTATAGGCTTAACTCTACATATAATGAGAGAGAGTGGGTATAGGCTTACCTCTACATATAATGAGAGAGAGTGGGTATAGGCTTACCTCTACATATAATGAGGGAGAGTGGGTATAGGCTTACCTCTACATATAATGAGAGAGAGTGGGTATAGGCTTACCTCTACATATAATGAGAGAGAGTGGGTATAGGCTTACCTCTACATATAATGAGAGAGAGTGGGTATAGGCTTAACTCTCTACATATAATGAGAGAGAGTGGGTATAGGCTTACCTCTACATATAATGAGAGAGAGTGGGTATAGGCTTACCTCTACATATAATGAGGGAGAGTGGGTATAGGCTTAACTCTACATATAATGAGAGAGAGTGGGTATAGGCTTACCTCTACATATAATGAGAGAGAGTGGGTATAGGCTTACCTCTACATATAATGAGAGAGAGTGGGTATAGGCTTACCTCTACATATAATGAGAGAGAGTGGGTATAGGCTTACCTCTACATATAATGAGAGAGAGTGAGTATAGGCTTACCTCTACATATAATGAGGGAGAGTGGGTAAAGGCTTACCTCTACATATAATGAGAGAGAGTGGGTATAGGCTTACCTACTTACTCTACATATAATGAGAGAGAGTGGGTATAGGCTTACCTCTAAATATAATGAGAGAGAGTGGCTATAGGCTTACCTCTACATATAATGAGAGAGAGTGGGTATAGGCTTACCTCTACATATAATGAGAGAGAGTGGCTATAGGCTTACCTCTACATATAATGAGAGAGAGTGGGTATAGGCTTACCTCTACATATAATGAGGAGAGTGGGTATAGGCTTAACTCTACATATAATGAGAGAGAGTGGGTATAGGCTTACCTCTACATATAATGAGAGAGAGTGGGTATAGGCTTACCTCTACATATAATGAGAGAGAGTGGGTATAGGCTTACCTCTACATATAATGAGAGAGAGTGGGTATAGGCTTAACTCTACATATAATGAGAGAGAGTGGGTATAGGCTTACCTCTACATATAATGAGAGAGAGTGGGTATAGGCTTACCTCTACATATAATGAGGGAGAGTGGGTATAGGCTTACCTCTACATATAATGAGAGAGAGTGGGTATAGGCTTACCTCTACATATAATGAGAGAGAGTGGGTATAGGCTTACCTCTACATATAATGAGGGAGAGTGGGTATAGGCTTAACTCTACATATAATGAGAGAGAGTGGGTATAGGCTTACCTCTAATATAATGAGGAGAGTGGGTATAGGCTTACCTCTACATATAATGAGAGAGAGTGGGTATAGGCTTACCTCTACATATAATGAGAGAGAGTGGGTATAGGCTTACCTCTACATATAATGAGAGAGAGTGGGTATAGGCTTACCTCTACATATAATGAGAGAGAGTGGGTATAGGCTTACCTCTACATATAATGAGAGAGAGTGGGTATAGGCTTACCTCTACATATAATGAGGGAGAGTGGGTATAGGCTTACCTCTACATATAATGAGAGAGAGTGGGTATAGGCTTACCTCTACATATAATGAGAGAGAGTGGGTATAGGCTTACCTCTACATATAATGAGAGAGAGTGGGTATAGGCTTACCTCTACATATAATGAGGGAGAGTGGGTATAGGCTTAACTCTACATATAATGAGAGAGAGTGGGTATAGGCTTACCTCTACATATAATGAGGGAGAGTGGGTATAGGCTTACCTCTACATATAATGAGAGAGAGTGGGTATAGGCTTACCTCTACATATAATGAGAGAGAGTGGGTATAGGCTTACCTCTACATATAATGAGAGAGAGTGGGTATAGGCTTACCTCTACATATAATGAGAGAGAGTGGGTATAGGCTTACCTCTACATATAATGAGAGAGAGTGGGTATAGGCTTACCTCTACATATAATGAGAGAGAGTGGGTATAGGCTTACCTCTACATATAATGAGAGAGTGGGTATAGGCTTACCTCTACATATAATGAGAGAGAGTGGGTATAGGCTTACCTCTACATATAATGAGAGAGAGTGGGTATAGGCTTACCTCTACATATAATGAGAGAGAGTGGGTATAGGCTTACCTCTACATATAATGAGGAGAGTGGGTATAGGCTTACCTCTACATATAATGAGAGAGAGTGGGTATAGGCTTACCTCTACATATAATGAGAGAGAGTGGGTATAGGCTTACCTCTACATATAATGAGAGAGAGTGGGTATAGGCTTACCTCTACATATAATGAGAGAGAGTGGGTATAGGCTTACCTCTACATATAATGAGAGAGAGTGGGTATAGGCTTACTCTACATATAATGAGAGAGAGTGGGTATAGGCTTACCTCTACATATAATGAGAGAGAGTGGGTATAGGCTTACCTCTACATATAATGAGAGAGAGGGTATAGGCTTACCTCTACATATAATGAGAGAGAGTGGGTATAGGCTTACCTCTACATATAATGAGAGAGAGTGGGTATAGGCTTACTCTACATATAATGAGTGGGTATAGGCTTAACTCTACATATAATGAGAGAGAGTGGGTATAGGCTTACCTCTACATATAATGAGAGAGAGTGGGTATAGGCTTACCTCTACATATAATGAGGGAGAGTGGGTATAGGCTTAACTCAACATATAATGAGAGAGAGTGGGTATAGGCTTACCTCTACATATAATGAGGGAGAGTGGGTATAGGCTTACCTCTACATATAATGAGAGAGAGTGGGTATAGGCTTACCTCTACATATAATGAGAGAGAGTGGGTATAGGCTTACCTCTACATATAATGAGAGAGAGTGGGTATAGGCTTACCTCTGCATATAATGAGGGAGAGTGGGTATAGGCTTAACTCTAAATATAATGAGAGAGAGTGGGTATAGGCTTACCTCTACATATAATGAGAGAGAGTGGGTATAGGCTTACCTCTACATATAATGAGGGAGAGTGGGTATAGGCTTACCTCTACATATAATGAGAGAGAGTGGGTATAGGCTTACCTCTACATATAATGAGAGAGAGTGGGTATAGGCTTACCTCTACATATAATGAGGGAGAGTGGGTATAGGCTTAACTCTACATATAATGAGAGAGAGTGGGTATAGGCTTACTCTACATATAATGAGGAGAGTGGGTAAGGCTTACCTCTACATATAATGAGAGAGAGTGGGTATAGGCTTACCTCTACATATAATGAGAGAGAGTGGGTATAGGCTTACCTCTACATATAATGAGAGAGAGTGGGTATAGGCTTACCTCTACATATAATGAGAGAGAGTGGGTATAGGCTTACCTCTACATATAATGAGAGAGAGTGGGTATAGGCTTACCTCTACATATAATGAGAGAGAGTGGGTATAGGCTTACCTCTACATATAATGAGGGAGAGTGGGTATAGGCTTACCTCTACATATAATGAGAGAGAGTGGGTATAGGCTTACCTCTACATATAATGAGAGAGAGTGGGTATAGGCTTACCTCTACATATAATGAGGGAGAGTATAGTATAGGCTTACCTCTACATATAATGAGAGAGAGTGGGTATAGGCTTACCTCTACATATAATGAGAGAGAGTGGGTATAGGCTTACCTCTACATATAATGAGAGAGAGTGGGTATAGGCTTACCTCTACATATAATGAGAGAGAGTGGGTATAGGCTTACCTCTACATATAATGAGAGAGAGTGGGTATAGGCTTACCTCTACATATAATGAGAGAGTGGGTATAGGCTTACCTCTACATATAATGAGAGAGAGTGGGTATAGGCTTACCTCTACATATAATGAGAGAGAGTGGGTATAGGCTTACCTCTACATATAATGAGAGAGAGTGGGTATAGGCTTACCTCTACATATAATGAGAGAGAGTGGGTATAGGCTTACCTCTACATATAATGAGAGAGAGTGGGTATAGGCTTACCTCTACATATAATGAGAGAGAGTGGGTATAGGCTTACCTCTACATATAATGAGAGAGAGTGGGTATAGGCTTACCTCTACATATAATGAGAGAGAGTGGGTATAGGCTTACCTCTACATATAATGAGAGAGAGTGGGTATAGGCTTACCTCTACATATAATGAGAGAGAGTGGGTATAGGCTTACCTCTACATATAATGAGAGAGAGTGGGTATAGGCTTAACTCTACATATAATGAGAGAGAGTGGGTATAGGCTTACCTCTACATATAATGAGAGAGAGTGGGTATAGGCTTACCTCTACATATAATGAGGGAGAGTGGGTATAGGCTTACCTCTACATATAATGAGAGAGAGTGGGTATAGGCTTACCTCTACATATAATGAGAGAGAGTGGGTATAGGCTTACCTCTGCATATAATGAGGAGAGTGGGTATAGGCTTAACTCTACATATAATGAGATAGAGTGGGTATAGGCTTACCTCTACATATAATGAGGAGAGAGTGGGTATAGGCTTACCTCTACATATAATGAGAGAGAGTGGGTATAGGCTTACCTCTACATATAATGAGAGAGAGTGGGTATAGGCTTACCTCTACATATAATGAGAGAGAGTGGGTATAGGCTTACCTCTACATATAATGAGAGAGAGTGGGTATAGGCTTACCTCTACATATAATGAGGAGAGTGGGTATAGGCTTACCTCTACATATAATGAGAGAGAGTGGGTATAGGCTTACCTCTACATATAATGAGAGAGAGTGGGTATAGGCTTACCTCTACATATAATGAGGAGAGTGGGTATAGGCTTACCTCTACATATAATGAGAGAGAGTGGGTATAGGCTTACCTCTACATATAATGAGAGAGAGTGGGTATAGGCTTACCTCTACATATAATGAGAGAGAGTGGGTATAGGCTTACCTCTACATATAATGAGAGAGAGTGGGTATAGGCTTACCTCTACATATAATGAGGGAGAGTGGGTATAGGCTTAACTCTACATATAATGAGAGAGAGTGGGTATAGGCTTACCTCTACATATAATGAGAGAGAGTGGGTATAGGCTTACCTCTACATATAATGAGAGAGAGTGGGTATAGGCTTACCTCTACATATAATGAGAGAGAGTGGGTATAGGCTTACCTCTACATATAATGAGAGAGAGTGGTATAGGCTTACCTCTACATATAATGAGGAGAGTGGGTATAGGCTTAACTCTACATATAATGAGAGAGAGTGGGTATAGGCTTACCTCTACATATAATGAGGAGAGTGGGTATAACTCTACATATAATGAGAGAGGGGTATAGGCTTACCTCTACATATAATGAGAGAGAGGTATAGGCTTACCTCTACATATAATGAGAGAGAGTGGGTATAGGCTTACCTCTACATATAATGAGAGAGAGTGGGTATAGGCTTACCTCTACATATAATGAGAGAGAGTGGGTATAGGCTTACCTCTACATATAATGAGGAGAGTGGGTATAGGCTTACCTCTACATATAATGAGAGAGAGTGGGTATAGGCTTAACTCTACATATAATGAGAGAGAGTGGGTATAGGCTTACCTCTACATATAATGAGAGAGAGTGGGTATAGGCTTACCTCTACATATAATGAGAGAGAGTGGGTATAGGCTTACTCTACATATAATGAGAGAGAGTGGGTATAGGCTTACCTCTACATATAATGAGGGAGAGTGGGTATAGGCTTAACTCTACATATAATGAGAGAGAGTGGGTATAGGCTTACCTCTACATATAATGAGAGAGAGTGGGTATAGGCTTACCTCTACATATAATGAGAGAGAGTGGGTATAGGCTTACCTCTACATATAATGAGAGAGAGTGGGTATAGGCTTACCTCTACATATAATGAGAGAGAGTGGGTATAGGCTTACCTCTACATATAATGAGAGAGAGTGGGTATAGGCTTACTCTCTACATATAATGAGAGAGAGTGGGTATAGGCTTACCTCTACATATAATGAGAGAGAGTGGGTATAGGCTTAACTCTACATATAATGAGAGAGAGTGGGTATAGGCTTACCTCTACATATAATGAGGAGAGTGGGTATAGGCTTACCTCTACATATAATGAGAGAGAGTGGGTATAGGCTTACCTCTACATATAATGAGAGAGAGTGGGTATAGGCTTACCTCTACATATAATGAGAGAGAGTGGGTATAGGCTTACCTCTACATATAATGAGAGAGTGGGTATAGGCTTACCTCTACATATAATGAGAGAGAGTGGGTATAGGCTTACCTCTACATATAATGAGAGAGAGTGGGTATAGGCTTACCTCTACATATAATGAGAGAGAGTGGGTATAGGCTTACCTCTACATATAATGAGGAGAGTGGGTATAGGCTTAACTCTACATATAATGAGAGAGAGTGGGTATAGGCTTACCTCTACATATAATGAGAGAGAGTGGGTATAGGCTTACCTCTACATATAATGAGGGAGAGTGGGTATAGGCTTACCTCTACATATAATGAGAGAGAGTGGGTATAGGCTTACCTCTACATATAATGAGAGAGAGTGGGTATAGGCTTATCTGCATATAATGAGGGAGCTTAACTCTACATATAATGAGAGAGAGTGGGTATAGGCTTACCTCTACATATAATGAGAGAGAGTGGGTATAGGCTTACCTCTACATATAATGAGAGAGAGTGGGTATAGGCTTACCTCTACATATAATGAGAGAGAGTGGGTATAGGCTTACCTCTACATATAATGAGAGAGAGAGGGTATAGGCTTACCTCTACATATAATGAGAGAGAGTGGGTATAGGCTTACCTCTACATATAATGAGAGAGAGTGGGTATAGGCTTACCTCTACATATAATGAGAGAGAGTGGGTATAGGCTTACCTCTACATATAATGAGGGAGAGTGGGTATAGGCTTACCTCTACATATAATGAGAGAGAGTGGGTATAGGCTTAACTCTACATATAATGAGAGAGAGTGGGTATAGGCTTACCTCTACATATAATGAGAGAGAGTGGGTATAGGCTTAACTCTCATATAATGAGAGAGAGTGGGTATAGGCTTAACTCTACATATAATGAGAGAGAGTGGGTATAGGCTTACCTCTACATATAATGAGAGAGAGTGGGTAGACCTCTACATATAATGAGAGAGTGGGTATAGGCTTACCTCTACATATAATGAGAGAGAGTGGGTATAGGCTTACTCTACATATAATGAGAGAGAGTGGGTATAGGCTTACCTCTACATATAATGAGAGAGAGTGGGTATAGGCTTACCTCTACATATAATGAGGAGAGTGGGTATAGGCTTACTCTACATATAATGAGAGAGAGTGGGTATAGGCTTACCTCTACATATAATGAGAGAGAGTGGGTATAGGCTTACCTCTACATATAATGAGGAGAGTGGGTATAGGCTTACCTCTACATATAATGAGAGAGAGTGGGTATAGGCTTAACCTCTACATATAATGAGAGAGAGTGGGTATAGGCTTACCTCTACATATAATGAGAGAGAGTGGGTATAGGCTTACCTCTACATATAATGAGGGAGAGTGGGTATAGGCTTAACTCTACATATAATGAGAGAGAGTGGGTATACTTACCTCTACATATAATGAGAGAGAGTGGGTATAGGCTTACCTCTACATATAATGAGGGAGAGTGGGTAAAGGCTTACCTCTACATATAATGAGAGAGAGTGGGTATAGGCTTACCTCTACATATAATGAGAGAGAGTGGGTATAGGCTTACCTCTACATATAATGAGAGAGAGTGGGTATAGGCTTACCTCTACATATAATGAGAGAGAGTGGGTATAGGCTTACCTCTACATATAATGAGAGAGAGTGGGTATAGGCTTACCTCTACATATAATGAGAGAGAGTGGGTATAGGCTTACCTCTACATATAATGAGAGAGAGTGGGTATAGGCTTACCTCTACATATAATGAGGGAGAGTGGGTATAGGCTTAACTCTACATATAATGAGAGAGAGTGGGTATAGGCTTACCTCTACATATAATGAGAGAGAGTGGGTATAGGCTTACATATAATGAGGGAGAGTGGGTATAGGCTTACCTCTACATATAATGAGAGAGAGTGGGTATAGGCTTACCTCTACATATAATGAGAGAGAGTGGGTATAGGCTTACCTCTACATATAATGAGAGAGAGTGGGTATAGGCTTACCTCTACATATAATGAGAGAGAGTGGGTATAGGCTTACCTCTACATATAATGAGAGAGAGTGGGTATAGGCTTACCTCTGCATATAATGAGGGAGAGTGGGTATAGGCTTAACTCTACATATAATGAGAGAGTGGGTATAGGCTTACCTCTACATATAATGAGAGAGAGTGGGTATAGGCTTACCTCTACATATAATGAGAGAGAGTGGGTATAGGCTTACCTCTACATATAATGAGGGAGAGTGGGTATAGGCTTAACTCTACATATAATGAGAGAGAGTGGGTATAGGCTTACCTCTACATATACTGAGAGAGAGTGGGTATAGGCTTACCTCTACATATAATGAGGGAGAGTGGGTATAGGCTTACCTCTACATATAATGAGAGAGAGTGGGTATAGGCTTACCTCTACATATAATGAGAGAGAGTGGGTATAGGCTTACCTCTACATATAATGAGGGAGAGTGGTATAGGCTTACCTCTACATATAATGAGAGAGTGGGTATAGGCTTACCTCTACATATAATGAGGAGAGTGGGTATAGGCTTACCTCTACATATAATGAGAGAGAGTGGGTATAGGCTTACCTCTACATATAATGAGAGAGAGTGGGTATAGGCTTACCTCTACATATAATGAGAGAGAGTGGGTATAGGCTTACTCTACATATAATGAGAGAGAGTGGGTATAGGCTTACCTCTACATATAATGAGAGAGAGAGTGGGTATAGGCTTACCTCTACATATAATGAGGAGAGTGGGTATAGGCTTAACTCTACATATAATGAGAGAGAGTGGGTATAGGCTTACCTCTACATATAATGAGAGAGAGTGGGTATAGGCTTACCTCTACATATAATGAGAGAGAGTGGGTATAGGCTTACCTCTACATATAATGAGAGAGAGTGGGTATAGGCTTACCTCTACATATAATGAGAGAGAGTGGGTATAGGCTTAACTCTACATATAATGAGAGAGAGTGGAGTATAGGCTTACACTCTACATATAATGAGAGAGAGTGGGTATAGGCTTACCTCTACATATAATGAGAGAGAGTGGGTATAGGCTTACCTCTACATATAATGAGAGAGAGTGGGTATAGGCTTACCTCTACATATAATGAGAGAGAGTGGGTATAGGCTTACCTCTACATATAATGAGAGAGAGTGGCTATAGGCTTACCTCTACATATAATGAGAGAGAGTGGGTATAGGCTTACCTCTGCATATAATGAGGGAGAGTGGGTATAGGCTTAACTCTAAATATAATGAGATAGAGTGGGTATAGGCTTACCTCTACATATAGTGAGAGAGAGTGGGTATAGGCTTACCTCTACATATAATGAGGAGAGTGGGTATAGGCTTACCTCTACATATAATGAGAGAGAGTGGGTATAGGCTTACCTCTACATATAATGAGAGAGAGTGGGTATAGGCTTACTCTACATATAATGAGGGAGAGTGGGTATAGGCTTAACTCTACATATAATGAGAGAGAGTGAGTATAGGCTTACCTCTACATATAATGAGGGAGAGTGGGTAAAGGCTTACCTCTACATATAATGAGAGAGAGTGGGTATAGGCTTACCTCTAAATATAATGAGAGAGAGTGGCTATAGGCTTACCTCTACATATAATGAGAGAGAGTGGGTATAGGCTTACCTCTACATATAATGAGAGAGAGTGGGTATAGGCTTACCTCTACATATAATGAGAGAGAGTGGGTATAGGCTTACCTCTACATATAATGAGGGAGAGTGGGTATAGGCTTACCTCTACATATAATGAGAGAGAGTGGGTATAGGCTTACCTCTACATATAATGAGAGAGAGTGGGTATAGGCTTAACTCTACATATAATGAGAGAGAGTGGGTATAGGCTTACCTCTACATATAATGAGAGAGAGTGGGTATAGGCTTACCTCTACATATAATGAGAGAGAGTGGGTATAGGCTTACCTCTAAATATAATGAGAGAGAGTGGGTATAGGCACCTCTACATATAATGAGAGAGAGTGGGTATAGGCTTACCTCTACATATAATGAGGGAGAGTGGGTATAGGCTTAACTCTACATATAATGAGAGAGAGTGGGTATAGGCTTACCTCTACATATAATGAGAGAGAGTGGGTATAGGCTATAATGAGAGAGAGTGGGTATAGGCTTACCTCTACATATAATGAGAGAGAGTGGGTATAGGCTTACCTCTACATATAATGAGAGAGAGTGGGTATAGGCTTACCTCTACATATAATGAGAGAGAGTGGGTATAGGCTTACCTCTACATATAATGAGAGAGAGTGGTATAGGCTTACCTCTACATATAATGAGGGAGAGTGGGTATAGGCTTACCTCTACATATAATGAGAGAGAGTGGGTATAGGCTTACCTCTACATATAATGAGAGAGAGTGGGTATAGGCTTAACTCTACATATAATGAGAGAGAGTGGGTATAGGCTTACTCTACATATAATGAGAGAGAGTGGGTATAGGCTTACCTCTACATATAATGAGAGAGAGTGGGTATAGGCTTACCTCTACATATAATGAGGGAGAGTGGGTATAGGCTTAACTCAACATATAATGAGAGAGAGTGGGTATAGGCTTACCTCTACATATAATGAGAGAATGAGATATAATGAGAGTGGGTATAGGCTTACCTCTACATATAATGAGAGAGAGTGGGTATAGGCTTACCTCTACATATAATGAGAGAGAGTGGGTATAGGCTTACCTCTGCATATAATGAGGGAGAGTGGGTATAGGCTTAACTCTAAATATAATGAGATAGAGTGGGTATAGGCTTACCTCTACATATAGTGAGAGAGAGTGGGTATAGGCTTACCTCTACATATAATGAGGGAGAGTGGGTATAGGCTTACCTCTACATATAATGAGAGAGAGGGGTATAGGCTTACCTCTAATATAATGAGGGAGAGTGGGTATAGGCTTAATCTACATATAATGAGAGAGAGTGGGTATAGGCTTACCTCTACATATAATGAGAGAGAGTGGGTATAGGCTTACCTCTACATATAATGAGAGAGAGTGGTATAGGCTTACCTCTACATATAATGAGAGAAGTGATAGGCTTACCTCTACATATAATGAGAGAGAGTGGGTATAGGCTTACCTCTAAATATAATGAGAGAGAGTGGCTATAGGCTTACCTCTACATATAATGAGAGAGAGTGGGTATAGGCTTACCTCTACATATAATGAGAGAGAGTGGCTATAGGCTTACCTCTACATATAATGAGGGAGAGTGGGTAAAGGCTTACCTCTACATATAATGAGAGAGAGTGGGTATAGGCTTACCTCTACATATAATGAGAGAGAGTGGGTATAGGCTTACCTCTACATATAATGAGGGAGAGTGGGTATAGGCTTAACTCTACATATAATGAGAGAGAGTGGGTATAGGCTTAACTACATATAATGAGGAGAGTGGGTATAGGCTTAACTCTACATATAATGAGAGAGAGTGGGTATAGGCTTACCTCTACATATAATGAGAGAGAGTGGGTATAGGCTTACCTCTACATATAATGAGAGAGAGTGGGTATAGGCTTACCTCTACATATAATGAGAGAGTGGGTATAGGCTTACCTCTACATATAATGAGAGAGAGTGGGTATAGGCTTACCTCTACATATAATGAGAGAGAGTGGGTATAGGCTTACCTCTACATATAATGAATGGGTATAGGCTTACTCTACATATAATGAGAGAGAGTGGGTATAGGCTTAACTCTACATATAATGAGAGAGTGGGTATAGGCTTACCTCTACATATAATGAGGGAGAGTGGGTATAGGCTTAACTCTACATATAATGAGAGAGAGTGAGTATAGGCTTACCTCTACATATAATGAGAGAGAGGGTATAGAAGCTTACCTCTGCATATAATGAGGGAGAGTGGGTATCCAGGCTCTCTACATATAATGAGAGAGTGGGTATAGGCTTACCTCTACATATAATGAGAGAGAGTGGGTATAGGCTTACCTCTACATATAATGAGAGAGAGTGGGTATAGGCTTACCTCTACATATAATGAGAGACCATATAGGCTTAGACATATAATGAGGAGAGTGGTATAGGCTTACCTCTACATATAATGAACAGAGTGGGTATAGGCTTACCTCTACATATAATGAGGAGAGTGGGTATAGGCTTAACTCTACATATAATGAGAGAGAGTGGGTATAGGCTTACCTCTACATATAATGAGAGAGAGTGGGTATAGGCTTAACTCTACATATAATGAGGAGAGTGGTATAGGCTTAACTCTACATATAATGAGGGAGAGTGGGTATAGGCTTCCTCTACATATAATGAGAAGAGTGGGTATAGGCTTAACTCTACATATAATGAGAGAGAGTGGGTATAGGCTTACCTCTACATATAATGAGGGAGAGTGGGTAAAGGCTTACCTCTACATATAATGAGAGAGAGTGGGTATAGGCTTACCTCTAAATATAATGAGAGAGAGTGGCTATAGGCTTACCTCTACATATAATGAGAGAGAGTGGGTATAGGCTTACCTCTACATATAATGAGAGAGTGGGTATAGGCTTACCTCTACATATAATGAGAGAGAGTGGGTATAGGCTTACCTCTACATATAATGAGAGAGAGTGGGTAAGGCTTATCTCTACATATAATGAGGGAGAGTGGGTATAGGCTTGCACCTACATATAATGAGAGAGAGTGGGTATAGGCTTCCCTCTACATATAATGAGAGAGAGTGGGTATAGGCTTACCTCTACATATAATGAGAGAGAGTGGGTATAGGCTTACCTCTAGATATAATGAGGAGAGTGGGTATAGGCTTACCTCTACATATAATGAGAGAGAGTGGGTATAGGCTTACCTCTACATATAATGAGGGAGAGTGGGTAAGGCTTCTCTACATATAATGAGAGAGAGTGGGTATAGGCTTACCTCTACATATAATGAGAGAGAGTGGGTATAGGCTTACCTCTCATATAATGAGAGAGAGTGGGTATAGGCTTATACTCTACATATAATGAGAGAAGTGGCTATAGGCTTACCTCTACATATAATGAGAGAGAGTGGGTATAGGCTTACCTCTACATATAATGAGGAGAGTGGGTATAGGCTTACCTCTACATATAATGAGAGAGAGTGGGTATAGGCTTACCTCTACATATAATGAGAGAGGTGGGTATAGGCTTAACTCTCATATAATGAGAGAGAGGGTATAGGCTTACCTCTACATATAATGAGAGAGAGTGATGAGAGAGAGTGGTATAGGCTTAACTCTACATATAATGAGGGAGAGTGGGTATAGGCTTACCTCTACATATAATGAGAGAGAGTGGGATAGGCTTACCTCTACATATAATGAGGAGAGTGGGTATAGGCTTAACTCTACATATAATGAGATTGAGTGGGTATAGGCTTAACTCTACTATAATGAGAAGTGGGTATAGGCTTACCTCTACATATAATGAGAGAGAGTGATAGGCTTATCCAGGAGAAGTGGGTAACCCTCTACATATAATGAGAGAGAGTGGGTATAGGCTTACTTCTACATATAATGAGAGAGAGTGGGTATAGGCTTACCTCTACATATAATGAGGAGAGTGGCGTATAAGGCTTAACCCTCTAATATAATGAGGGAGAGTTATAGGCTTTCCTCTAAATATAATGAGAGAGAGTGGGTATAGGCTTACCTCTACATATAATGAGAGAGAGTGGGTATAGGCTTAACTCTACATATAATGAGAGAGAGTGGGTATAGGCTTACCTCATATAATGAGAGAGAGTGGGTATAGGCTTACCTCTACATATAATGAGAGAGAGTGGTATAGGCTTACCTCTCCATATAATGAGGAGAGTGGTATAGGCAACTCAACATATAATGAGAGAGAGTGGGTATAATGGAGAGAGTAAGGCTTACCTCTACATATAATGAGAGAGAGTGGTATAGGCTCTACATATAATGAGAGAGAGTGGGTATAGGCTTACCTCTACATATAATGAGAGAGTGGGTATAGGCTTACCTCTACATATAATGAGAGAGAGTGGGTATAGGCTTACCTCTACATATAATGAGGAGTGGGTATAGGCACCTCTACATATAATGAGAGAGAGTGGGTATAGGCTTACCTCTACATATAATGAGGGAGTGGGCTCCTCTACATATAATGAGAGAGAGTGGGTATAGGCTTACCTCTACATATAATGAGAGAGAGTGGGTATAGCTTACCTCTACATATAATGAGAGAGAGTGGGTATAGGCTTACCTCTACATATAATGAGAGAGAGTGGGTATAGGCTTACCTCTGCATATAATGAGGGAGAGTGGGAGCAGGCTTAACTCTACATATAATGAGAGAGAGTGGTATAGGCTTGCCTCTACATATAGTGAGAGAGAGTGGGTATAGGCTTACCTCTACATATAATGAGGGAGAGTGGGTATAGGCTTACCTCTACATATAATGAGAGAGAGTGGTTAGGCTTACCTCTAAATATAATGAGAGTGGCTATAGGCTTACCTCTGCATATAATGAGGGAGAGTGGGTATAGGCTTACCTCTAAATATAATGAGAGAGAGTGGGATAGGCTTACCTCTACATATAATGAGAGAGAGTGGGTATAGGCTTACCTCTACATATAATGAGAGGAGAGTGGGTATAGGCTTACCTCTACATATAATGAGAGAGAGTGGGTATAGGCTTACCTCTACATATAATGAGGAGAGTGGGTATAGGCTTAACTCAACATATAATGAGAGAGAGTGGGTATAGAGCTTACCTCTACATATAATGAGAGAGAGTGGGTATAGGCTTACCTCTACATATAATGAGAGAGAGTGGGTATAGGCTTACCTCTACATATAATGAGAGAGAGTGGGTATAGGCTTACCTCTACATATAATGAGAGAGAGTGGGTATAGGCTTACCTCTGCATATAATGAGGAGAGTGGGTATAGGCTTAATCTAAATATAATGAGATAGAGTGGGTATAGGCTTACCTCTACATATAGTGAGAGAGAGTGGGTATAGGCTTACCTCTACATATAATGAGGAGAGTGGGTATAGGCTTACTCTACATATAATGAGAGAGAGTGGGTATAGGCTTACCTCTACATATAATGAGAGAGAGTGGGTATAGGCTTACCTCTACATATAATGAGAGAGAGTGGGTAGGCTTACCTCTACATATAATGAGGGAGAGTGGGTATAGGCTTACCTCTACATATAATGAGAGAGAGTGGGTATAGGCTTACCTCTACATATAATGAGAGAGAGTGGGTATAGGCTTACCTCTACATATAATGAGAGAGAGTGGGTATAGGCTTACCTCTACATATAATGAGGAGAGTGGTATAGGCTTACCTCTACATATAATGAGAGAGAGTGGGTATAGGCTTACTCTACATATAATGAGAGAGAGTGGGTATAGGCTTACCTCTACATATAATGAGAGAGAGTGGGTATAGGCTTACCTCTACATATAATGAGAGAAAGTGGGTATAGGCTTACCTCTACATATAATGAGAGAGAGTGGGTATAGGCTTACCTCTACATATAATGAGAGAGAGTGGGTATAGGCTTACCTCTACATATAATGAGAGAGAGTGGGTATAGGCTTACCTCTACATATAATGAGGGAGAGTGGGTATAGGCTTACCTCTACATATAATGAGAGAGAGTGGGTATAGGCTTAACTCTACATATAATGAGGGAGAGTGGGTATAGGCTTAACTCTACATATAATGAGAGAGAGTGGGTATAGGCTTACCTCTACATATAATGAGAGAGAGTGGTATAGGCTTACCTCTACATATAATGAGAGAGAGTGGGTATAGGCTTACCTCTACATATAATGAGAGAGAGTGGGTATAGGCTTACCTCTGCATATAATGAGGGAGAGTGGGTATAGGCTTAACTCTAAATATAATGAGATAGAGTGGGTATAGGCTTACCTCTACATATAATGAGAGAGAGTGGGTATAGGCTTAACTCTACATATAATGAGAAGAGAGTGGGTATAGGCTTAACTCTACATATAATGAGAGAGAGGGGTATAGGCTTACCTCTACATATAATGAGGG
Organism: Oncorhynchus nerka; assembly: GCF_034236695.1. NCBI lineage: Eukaryota > Metazoa > Chordata > Actinopteri > Salmoniformes > Salmonidae > Oncorhynchus > Oncorhynchus nerka. The sequence continues at coordinate 1,322 of NW_027040314.1, read as the reverse complement.
AGAGAGTGGGTATAGGCTTAACTCAACATATAATGAGAAGAGTGGTATAGGCTTACCTCTACATATAATGAGAGAGAGTGGTATAGGCTTACCTCTACATATAATGAGAGAGAGTGGGTATAGGCTTATCTCTACATATAATGAGAGAGAGTAGGTATAGGCTTACCTCTACATATAATGAGAGAGAGTGGGTATTACATATAATGAGAGAGTTACCTCTACATATAATGAGGGAGAGTGGGTATAGGCTTAACTCAACATATAATGAGGAGAGTGGAGTATAGGCTTACCTCTACATATAATGAGAGAGAGTGGGTATAGGCTTACCTCTACATATAATGAGAGAGAGTGGGTATAGGCTTACCTCTACATATAATGAGAGAGAGTGGGTATAGGCTTACCTCTACATATAATGAAGAGAGTGGGTATAGGCTTACCTCTGCATATAATGAGGGAGAGTGGTATAGGCTTACTCTAAATATAATGAGATAACAGTGGATAGAGTGGGTAGGCCTCTACATATAGTGAGAGGAGAGAGTGGGTATAGGCTTACCTCTACATATAATGAGGGAGAGTGGGTATAGGCTTACCTCTATAATGAGGGGAGTGGGTATAGGCTTACCTCTAAATATAATGAGAGAGAGTGAGTATAGGCTTACCTCTACATATACTGAGAGAGAGTGGGTATAGGCTTACCTCTACATATAATGAGGGGACAGTGGGTAAAGGCTTACCTCTACATATAATGAGAGAGAGTGGGTATAGGCACCTCTACATATAATGAGGGAGAGTGGGTATAGGCTTACCTCTACATATAATGAGAGAGAGTGGGTATAGGCTTACCTCTACATATAATGAGGGGAGGTATAGGCTTAACTCAACATATAATGAGGGAGAGTGGAGTAAAGGCTTACCTCTACATATAATGAGAGAGAGGGGTATAGGCTTACCTCTACATATAATGAGAGAGAGTGGGTATAGGCTTACCTCTACATATAATGAGAGAGAGTGGGTATAGGCTTACCTCTACATATAATGAGAGAGAGTGGGTATAGGCTTACCTCTACATATAATGAGAGAGAGTGGAGTATAGGCTTACCTCTACATATAATGAGAGAGAGGGGTATAGGCTTACCTCTGCATATAATGAGGGAGAGTGGGTATAGGCTTAACTCTAAATATAATGAGATAGAGTGGGTATAGGCTTACCTCTACATATAGTGAGAGAGAGTGGGTATTAGGCTTACCTCTACATATAATGGGAGAGTGAATAGGCTTACCTCTAAATATAATGAGAGAGAGTGGGTATAGGCTTACCTCTA